>NW_024039769.1:0-186889 GCF_016077235.1 Cyprinodon tularosa | reverse complement strand
AATCTTATGGCATGTGTAAACACTCTCACTTGAACATATTTCTTAATTTTGAACAAGGCTGTGTTAATGATTTAAAACTACTAATGGGTAAGTATTCAAAGCACAGGAGGCCCCCCGCATTCCACAAGCTGTCTGTGAGAGCTTATCTTGTGTTTTATGACTTTAGGAATTCTAGATGCCAGGACAAGCTTTCCGCCTTTTCTTGTTAAAACAAAGAAGCAAATGACCCCAGATGTTTGCAGTAAATAAGGGGAAGCCCTAGCAGTGTCAGAGATGGCGTTTGGTTGGAGGACCATGGGCCAGCCCTTTTTGAATGGATTAGATACAAGAGGATAAAGCTTTCTAAATAGAAGAAAAAAGATCAGATTTGCCCTTGCAACTCTCCAAAGATGTCTCTGTACTCTTTGCTTTCTTTCCTCCTATGTCAGGTAATGGAATGTATGTCTCTGTTGTTCTGCAGTTTCTGGTGTAGGTTTGTGCATTGTCTTATTTCTAAAGTGTATGCATTGTCTTATATTGGATTAAACTCTGTAATTCTGTGACGTCAACACGCAATGTTGGTTTTATTACCAAACGCAGCTCGCCGAGTGGACCTGGGGAAGGGAAGAATCAGAAGCCAATCTTTTTCCAAAGTTAACTATGTTAGAATATTTTCTTCCTTTACACTAGTTTGAGCATTATTCAGCTAGCCACTTTCCTAGTTAGATAGGAACTACAGTAGCTAGCTAGCTGGAGCATTGATCAGCTAGCTAGTTTGCTAATTAGTTAGGAACTAGCTAGCTAGTTTGAGAATTTTTCAGCTAGCCTTACATTCCCTGTGACTGGTAACATAATAGATAACATCTGGGTTAAATGCTTTAAATAGTGGGAACTGTCACTACGTGTGGATATTTCACTCATCAACCTTCCTGGAAATGTTAATGGGATGGGCGTTTGAAACCTCAGATTCAGAAGTCCTGGATGTGGAAAAGTGGTTTGGATTGTTACCCAGCGGACTTTGGTTATTCAGTCCACATGTTTTTGTCTTCTTGGACTCAAAAAAAACTTAAAAGACCAGAAAGAGATCAGAATTTTCATCTGGAAAAAGTGCAGAGTTTTCTTCCTGACTGATGGTCAGTGTCTGAGGACAAGAGTTCAAAGATCTTGATGTTTCCTTTCACACTGATGGAGTGAAAAAGGTGGATGTATTGGGGCCTTATGTGCAGGAGATCTTGCAGTTTGTTGAGTAAATAAAGGGCTTGAATTAAAAATTTAAAACCTCTTGATTAGCCAGACTTGGTGCTAAAATGTGGCCTTTAGATTTGGAACATCTGCTGTAAAAGATCAAGATCCACAAGCCTGCAGGAAGCTTTCTCTGTAGGATTTCTGGGATCAACCTTTGATGGATGGATGGATGGATGGATTCCTTTAGGTCAGAGGTCTACAACCTTGTAAATCAAAAAAGCCATTTTGCTTATTGTCCAGCTAAATTAACTTGTTTAGAGCCGCAATTATTACATGACCGTTAAATAAAAATACAACTTTTTTTTTTTTTTTTAATATCTGCTGTAAGATACTCTTTTTTTAGTTTTAGGTGTTATAAACAAGGGGGGATTCTTCTTCAAAAGGAACCATGAATTTTCTTCTATAAGATATTATTTGATGTGTTAAAAAGTAAAACAAAATAAAAGTAATAAATAACAAAAATACAATTTCCAAGCTAATTGGCATGACAAATAGACATAAAAACATACTTTTAGCCATTTTTGTCATTCTATTGTGATAATAAGCTTCAATTTTTCCTTCAAAAATCTACTAAAGCTTCTAATACTGGTATTTACTCTATGTTATAAATCATTAGCTGACTTATTTATAATTTTTTAGCCAGGATTAATAGCCATGGTGGAGGGACCAGAGAACTTCTTGCAGCTCAGGAGCCACAGGTTGCAGACCCCTGCTCTAGGTTGTCTGTAAATAGTTGGAAATTAAATATTAGCCACTTAATCATAAACATATTTTTTGTTAGGAAATTAAAACTGGTACATCTATAGATCTAAATCATTCTTTTAACGTACAATCCAGAAAATCTCAAGTCGTGTTAGAATTTGGCTCATTGTTCAATAAACTAGTATCTAAACTGAAAATCAAAGTGATCTTGGTTGGGGGACTCTAAAAACTGCTTTATTTTCCCCCCTGCCTTTAGGCTGGCTCTCTGTGTAGCTGACAGTAAAAATCAAGTAAATATATAAACATTTTACCTTCAGCTGCCGAAACAGGAGGCTCTGAGGAAAAAAAGAGAAGCACAACAAATATATTTCATTAAGGTTGACATTTTATATAACAGGATCTCTGAAACTGGTCAGACATAGAGCGTAGGATGCGAGATGTGAAAATAAATGAACCCATTCAAATGTACCTTGAGTGGATTCAGCTACACTTACAAATAAAAGTCTCATTTAGAGTAAATTCATCTCATCCTAACTCAGCAGCCAAATTGAGCAGTGATTACTGATGACTGGACATGAGATGGCTAATGGGACTGAAATGAATGAGCCGCCATGAAAAGATATCATTTACAGTAATCTGCAGGTGGAGACTGCTTTTAAGTGATTGTTTTCAGTAAAAACAACTGCTAACAGCATATAAATTATTTAAAAGAGAATTACCTTCTACTCCAGGTGGAGCTTCTTCTGATAAATGGAAGAAAACAAACAACAACAAGAAAAACAATTCAAGCTCTGTTATTAGATATGAGAAAATACTCGCTGCAAGACATGCACACTTTGCTCAGATTATATGACCCAAGGGGGTAAGTATAGAACAGAGTGAAAAAGCTTTGTTCACAGACAAAAAAAGAAGCCTTTTTTCACTTTCAGCCTCTATGACCGGGCGAACCAAATATGGATTAGTGGATCAATGGGACTAGGCAAACGGCTCGTAGCAGGAATTTGGTCACTCTGCACACTTTTATACCAGCATCTCTTGGGATGCATAAAGAAAGAAGCTTTGAACATTTATTGTTAGAAAAGGTAAACTAAAAAAAAAGGAGCTGTCTTTAACATGGTGGATATCTGAAGCCTACCAGAGTGAGACTGACTCAAAAGAACAGGCAGATTTAATTGGCAAAGATGTGTCAGAAAGTCTTATTTTCCTCCCCCCCAAAATCAGTTGAAGGATTAGGATTAGGGCTGCAACTAATGATTATTTCGAATAACCTGTAGATACATTTTTGATTAAAGGACTATAAGCTGCGATTTTTCCCCCCATTTTTCGACCTTGCGGCTTATCTATGGACTTTTACAGCTAACGGCCAGTAGGGCAATACCTAAATCTATGGATTTTAACATCCACAATGTTGACGTCACATTTGCTTCAACACACAAGTACAGTAGCCACGTGCAGGGGAATGCGGAGGTCCTCCGGAAGCAGACTTCTACCGCGAGTGGTACGAGACAGAATGACAGCGAGAAAGAAGGACATTCAACATAAAAAACCTGCGGCTTATAGTCCGGTGCGGCTTGTATATGTACAAATCATGCAATTTAGCTTCAGCGGCTTATATTCAGGTGTGGCTACTAGTCCAAAAATTACGGTAATCATTTAACAATCAGAGAGGCAAAGATTCTTTCAAAATTACTTTTTATGAAATCAAATCAAGGGAAACTCAAACTTTTCCACTTAAGGAGTTCTTGATGGAGCATTTTTTTGACACTTTTTTTTTTTATTTTAAATGCAAAATATTAATTTTTTTTTACAATCTTGGTATAATTACTGCTTTAAGTGGGTCACTCTGTCAGCTACAGGGACATTTTATATTCTCTTTACTCCAGCTCACGATTAATCGATTACTAAATTAGTTGACGATTATTTTTGATAATCGATTAATCACAATTAATCCGATTGTTTCAGCCCTACTTAGGATTGTGATGCCAAAAAACTCCATGTTAAGGGTCCAGAGAAATTGTGAGATCAGCTTTAAAGTGCAAATTTCATGAATTCTGCAAGAAAACTAGAAATTGGTCATCAGTTGGTCTGGAACAAAGATTTTAATAATTTCGTTAACCTGCAGAAATAATCTAGTTTTTGGTAATGCAATAAAAAATGTGTGCATCTTAAGGATTTTTATGCATCTAGTTAATTTGCTTAAAAAAACTATCACAACATTTGCTGTTAGTGTAGCAATAAAGGGGCTGAAATGATTTCAGGTGTTGACAGGTGAAGTTATAGCATTCCAGATGAAACACCCTGCCTTCTTCATGTCTCCTCACTGACAGCAGACATGCAACAAAGAGACTGCACACGTGAAGCCATGCACGAGCCTTCCCCTTCCTGCTGCTATGCGAGCTGACATAATCAGGTCAGCCGCGTCTAAGAATGGAAGCTCCAAGTGACGAGTTCCTTTTTTTTTCCTTTAAAAAGAAGCATCAAAATACTCCAGAAGTCGTTACTTGCCTTCCTCCCTGAAAAGAAATTAGGAAAAGCTTTGAAACGATCAGAGAAAGTATGAGGTTTCTTTTATTGTTATAGGAATATGTTTTACTCACACCACCTCCTCCACTACAACTTCTTCAACTTCTTCCTCTACAACTTCTTCTAAAACTTCCTCCACTGCTTCGTCAGACATTTTGGCTTACAGCTGCTTTAATCAAAGAGAAAAAAAAAACAAAGCAAAAAATGAGAACAGGCGGTGGTCTCAAACCATTTATCGTATTTTTCAGACATTTTAAGATTTCTCTGCATCTGATTAGTCACACCAAACTAATTTCTCAGATGCTTTATTGCAGCGATTGTTTACCTGATACCCTCTTTTTAATCAGAGGGAATCTGTTTCAACAAGCCCTTGACAGATGTCTCTTCTCTTCTCCAGCTTTCAAAAGCTTTTATCATTGTGCAAACAACAAAAAAACAAAACAAAAGAAAGGGAAAATATCCTGGCTGCATATGCTGTGAGGTTGGAACACAGACGACTCCACCACAGGTACTCGGGGCTTTCAGCAGCTCTGGGCCTAATCCGCAGTCATTTCCTCTTGGCGCTGATCGAGGCTGCAGGAAGCTGACTGAGGCCTGAGTGGTGCTGAAACTGCAGGGACTGCATGAATCTTTTAAGGGACCACGGATGCTTCTGAAGACATGGGTTTGGTGTTATTGATGCACAGGCCGGTAAATCATTTTTCAGCTACCGGAGACAGCTTTGAAACGGCGGTTTTAGCCAGTTATCGGCTTCCTTAACACCACCGTTTCAATGCTTTTCACCTCACAGCCTTTTGTAAATGTGAAGGGATTTTGTTTTCTTCTCGTTTTAAGATTTTGCTTCACAAAAATCAATGAGCAGGAATTAAATATAGATTTTTCCAGGTTAAATTTTGTTTTGTTTTTTGCAGATGCAGGTAGGTATAATACTCAAGTGTATGAAATGGAAGTTATTCCTATACTTTAGGTTGCTTAAGCTCTGTCAGATTAGATAAAAAGAATCAGTAAAGGTCTCCTTTAACATCTTTTTTACCCACAGGTTCTCAATAAGAATTATGCCAATGATTATGTTTTCACTTTAAGTAATGTTGAAAGGTGAGCCACCACCCTGGTTATATTTGCAGCATTTATTCCCCTGCGTTTAGCTCCTCTTTCCTTGCCAAAGGAAGCAGGGTTATTGAGAATGCTGCATTTAAGCCAATTTGAACATAATGCAATTGAACAAGTTTCAATTTATCAAGTATTTTAACCAGTAGCTGGTCATTTGTAGCTAGGTATATGGACACTATGATGGAAAAACCCCAAAAATATTAGTGCACTTTCATAATGATCAAAGGTTGCAAAGTCTGAGAAAACAAAATGTAGTTTTAAAGATTTCACCTTGTTCCAACTATAACTATTCTACGTTTTATATGCAGTCTATGTTTTTCTTTAGCAGAGGTGCTTTAACTATTGATCCAAGCGCAGCAATGACATCTGAACGCTTGAGCTCAAGGTCAGCAGGAGCAGACTGAATCACAGAGCGATGTCATTGGATTAGATGTCAGAATTTGATTGCACACATTTCATTTACAGCTTTTTTTTTTTCCACAGGCTTATAAATCACAGGATCATAAAACCCAATGTCAGAATGGCTGCAGAGTGAAGGGGAGAGCGAGGGTCTATTTTTAAGAATAATAGGACGGGCTCCAGAACAGGTGTGGAGCAGCTCCTCCAAACAATGGCCACCTCGTCCGTTCGGAACTAAATCGGTGGGCAGGGTCCAACGCTCAGCGGGCTATTTCTGTTGCTGCTGGTTTGACAGCCAGCTGTCAATATGGGGGACGCTTTTACAACAATAGGGCTTAGGTGGAGCTGATCTGGACTTTAAGACACAGATTTGTTTTGAAACGACAAAGTTTCCCTGATTAGATAGGCTTAGTAATGTCTCTCTTTACTGTGTTTTTAAATTGTGGTATTAATTAGGATCCCTTTTGGATAAAACCAGATTAGAACATCTTTAGTAAAAACACAGAAGTGATTTGGAATACAACAGAACATGCATTCAATAAATCTGAGTGTGGAAAAGCAGTGGTTGGAATGTGTGAAATCCCCCTGTGACCGGGGTATCGAATGTGCATTAGCTTTAATGAATGCGGTCAGTTGGTGTTTGGCTGGAACTGTGGAACAGCACACCGACCGACAGTGGCAGGAATGTTGCTGGTGCTGCTTTCAGCATTAAGCAGCATTAAGCCAAAGCCTGCAAAGCATGTCACCAACACAACGGTCTCAGGGGCGAGCTTAGCACCTTCTTCAGCAACATATGAAGCACTCAGAACAAAAGCATGAAGAAAATCCCCTTTTGAGCCGTCTTAGGCCACATCGGATCCAGTTATACGTTTATTCCCAGCTATGTGAAACTGCGAGTAAAATTGAGTTAGTATAAGATTTACACTACTTTCCTTTATCATTAAAACCATACCAACATTGTACAAGTCATCTTTTAGAGGTCATGTTCGGCTTTAATTGTCTCTGAGGTCAAATTGATGAACGCTTACCTCTTACACTGCGCGTCCCCTGAAGAAACAATGGTATTTACAGCAAGTACCGTTTTACGCCTCTACATCCAGGCAAATACTAGTCCAATCATTCCCTCTTCCAAACAAATGGCAAACTTAATACAGCCCCGGGGGTCTCGTGACTGCATGTCTTTGCTATGACTGGTCGGGACGTTTGCTTCTATTGTTGGAGACACAAAGTCAGATGAGAGGTACCTGGACCAAAATACTGCCTTCAAATACTGTTCATGAGGTGGGGGGAGTTATTGCAGAGAATAAGGAAAAATCTGGATTAAAGGTTAGAGCTCAAGTAAACAGGGTTATTGCAAAGTACAGGTGCTGGTCATAAAATTAGAATATCATGAAAAAGTAGATTGATTTCAGTAATTCCATTTAAAAAGTGAAACTTGTATATTATATTCATACATTACATACAAACTCATATATTTCAGATGTTTATTTTGTTTAATTTTGATGATTACAAATGACAACAAATGAAAATCTCAAATTCATCATATCAGAAAATTAGAATATTACTGAAGACCAATAAAAACAAAGGATTTATAGAAATGTTGGCCAACTGAAAAGTATGAACATGAAAAGTATGAGCATGTACAGCACTCAGTATTTAGTTGGGCCTCCTTTGGCCTGTATTACTGCAGCAATGCGGCGTGGCATGGAGTCGATCAGTCTGTGGCACTGCTCAGGTGTTATGATAGCCCAGGTTGCTCTAATAGTGGCTTTTAGCTCTTCTGAATTGTTGGGTCTGGTGTATTGCATCTTCTTCTTCACAATACCCCATAGATTTTCTATGGGGTTAAGGTCAGGAGAGTTTGCTGGCCAATTAAGAACCGGGATACCATGGTCCTTCAACCAGGTACTGGTAGCTTTGGCACTGTGTGCAGGTGCCAAGTCCTGTTGGAAAATGAAATCTGCATCTCCAAAAAGTTGGTCAGCTGCAGGAAGCATGAAGTGCTCTAAAACTTCCTGGTATGTGGCTGCGTTGACCCTGGACCTCAGAAAACACAATGGACCAACACCAGCAGATGACATGGCACCCCAAACCATCACTGACTGTGGAAACTTTACACTGGACTTCAAGCAACGTGGATGAAGTGCCTCTCTTCTTTTCCTCCAGACTCTGGGACCATGATTTCCAAAGGAAATGCAAAATTTACTTTCATCAGAGAACATGACTTTGGACCACTCACCAGCAGTCCAGTCCTGTTTCTCTTTAGCCCAGGCAAGACGCTTCTGACGCTGTCTGTGGTTCAAGAGTGGCTTGACACAAGGAATGCGACAGCAGAAACCCATGTCTTTCATACGTCTGTGTGTGGTGGTTCTTGAAGCACTCACTCCAGCTGCAGTCCACTCTTTGTGAATCTCCCCCACATTTTTGAATGGGTTTTGTTTCACAATCCTCTCCAGGGTGCGGTTATCTCTCTTGCTTGTACACTTTTTTCGACCACATCTTTTCCTTCCCTTCGCCTCTCTATTAATGTGCTTGGACACTGAGCTCTGTGAACAGCCAGCCTCTTTAGCGATGACCTTTTGTGTCTTGCCCTCCTTGTGCAAGGTGTCGATGGTCGTCTTTTGGACAACTGTCAAGTCAGCAGTCTTCCCCATGATTGTGTAGCCTATAGAACTAGACTGAAAGACCATTTAAAGGCTTTTGCAGGTGGTTTGAGTTAATTAGCTGATTAGAGTGTGGCACCAGGGGCCATCAATTTTGAACCTTTTCACAATATTCTAATTTTCTGATATGATGAATTTGAGATTTTCATTTGTTGTCATTTGTAATCATCAAAATTAAACAAAATAAACATCTGAAATATATGAGTTTGTATGTAATGTATGAATATAATATACAAGTTTCACTTTTTAAATGGAATTACTGAAATCAATCTACTTTTTCATGATATTCTAATTTTATGACCAGCACCTGTATATCACTAGTTGGGGAGTGTTGGCCTACTGGTTAGAGTAGTGCGCTTGTTGCCATTACCCTTGTTGCCATTCGATCCCCAGAGCTTCCATTCTGGGTCCCTTAACCCCAAACTGCTCCACGAATGCCGCACAATGGCAGCCCACTGCTCCCCAAGGGGATCGGGCAATATCTCCAATGTGAGATCAATAACGTTCAATTATAATTAGTTCTAAAACCAAGTGAAAGCAGTGAAAATCTAGGACCTGAGATACCAAAAAACAAAATAAACAATATTTTATTTATGAAAAAACTCAAATTACAGAGTGGCTGAAGGCAGACAGTTGATAAAGGAAATTATTTGTCAGCCTTTCACCATCACATTGACTATCAAAGCAGGCTAACTAAAGCTAGAGAAGAAATGCTTCTGGTAACTCAAAATATACTCCAAAAAATACTCCACAATGCACATTAAACTAAATTAAAATTAATTTAGGATATCTTTCATAATAACTGGCTTTAGTTAAACTTATTTAACTTAAGCAGGTTAGCCAACACTAGGCATTTCCGCTGGAATAGATCAAAATACACAAACATCACCCTTTTCCCGCCATTTATATAAAAAGGTAAAAGCAATTAAAGAAACAAAAGGGTTACATAGAAAGTAAAATCATAATCCAACAACTCAATTATATTGTTTTGTGCTTTCTTAATTGTTAACAGCAAAGTTTTCAGTGCATTTTAATGAGCGGAGGGTCTCACAAATATTGCCGTCAAACAAAACTGTATAAATGTCTATATTGTTAATTATGCTCCAACAATCATTATGTTGAGATAAATATAACAATAATATAACAAAACACATTTCTTTCCTGCCACTGAAATAGTCTCCCCAAAGAGCAGTCATTTTACTTTCAAGAAAAATGTTTTGAGAAAATGATTTAAAGGCAATAATGATGTTGATGGACATAAATACATTCTATTCTTTGAGGTTTAATGAAGAGAAAACAATGAATATCTAAGTTAAGAGTTAAGCATCAGTAGATTTTAATTGTAGTCCATGTTTCTTTTTTTAATCTTAAAGTTCAGTTTTCCAGTAGAAATGTATGTATTTTTATACTTTGATCTCCGGAGTTCTCATTTTGTAAAATGAATCTTAGTGTAGTACATAAACTTCAGTGTGTTGTGGCCTTTTTCTTCATCTGGCGAAAAAAAGTAGGGCAAAGGAAAGATGCAACAAAGAAAGGAAATACACAAGGAAGAGAAAACCAAGGAACAAGGAAAGAGGAACAGAAGTTCGAGTTAATGGATAGAAGGAAGGAAGCAAGGATAAAAGACAAGGAGGACACAGGGAAGGAAAAGAAGGAAGGAAATTAAGGAAGGGTAGAAAAGAAATGAACACAAGGAAGGAAAGAACTGAAATAATTAAGGAAGGCTAAATATGAGGAAAACAGGTATATAGGACAAAGTAAAGGGAGCGAGGACAAAAGACAGGAAGGTAGGAGGCAGGATGGAAACAATGAAGGAAAGAAACAGAATGGAAGGTAATCAAGGAAGGGTAGGAAAGACAAAAGAAGGAAAGAAATAAAAGAAGGAAAGAAATGAATACAAAGAAGGAAAGATAACAGAGATAACTAAGGATAAAAATAAAATAATAGGGGAAATGAGGAACATGAGGAAGTAAGGTGGGAAGGACATGAAGAAGGGAGGAAATATGAAAGAAAAATGGAATAAGCATTAATTCTTGAATTACAAACATTTTGCAGTTTTATTTTCTTTTTCCTTACCTGGAAAATGCCGCAAAAAAAAAAACAAAAAAAAAACAACAAAAAACAAAGACTCCTCCAGACAGAGTTAACATCAGGATATTCTAAAAGGTTTATAGATACTTTATAAAGAAAAGCTTGAAGTTAAATGTAGAACAAATACCAGACAATTAAAATCAAAGACACTTGAACTAGAATACCTCAATGTCTTTATTGTTGCATTTAAGTCGAAGGTACAATGTTACAAACATCCATCCATGTTGGGACATTGAGATGCAGAGTAGGATACGATTACAGATGTGTGTGTTGCATAGGCTTGGAGCTACACAAACAAGTGCATGATTAAAAAAAAATGAAAAAAGCATAAAAAACATAAAAAAAGGACACAAAGTTTAAAAAAAAATACAGCACAATAAAAAGACCTTATTAAAAAAAAACATAAAATGTCACATTAATTAACTCTTTAAAAAATATTTTGGTCAAGCTCCCCTGCTCTTTTCAGGAGCCAAAGGAATGTGATTGTCAGACTGTTGAGCAGAAACGTTAACCAATTTAATGCCCTGACAAACCGTTCATGTACTAATCCCAGATACAAGCTACTAAAAAACACAACGGATAAAAAAAACAAAAACATAAAATCAAATAACCTTTGCTGTGATCCATTTCTCAGCTGATGAAAACATCTTTGCAATCGTAAGGCGAGAGGTTTTACATAGTGGTAAATATCCTTAAACTGCTAACTCATTACATGCTTTGGGCAGCCTGTTTTTTTTATTATTCTTTTTTTAATGCCGCTGTCATACTTTGATTTAGTCAGGTGATGTTGACGTATAAAAAATTTGGCAAAAACGCTGGCATACATCAGTTTTGTATGTTATGGGCATGCTGGCATGTTTACATACGGCAAATATGCAAGCATGCTCAACATTTCTATGCTCATACGTAGGACATACGTTATGTGATCGTTGAGAAAGGTTACTTGTAAGTTACTCATAAGTAATGCTAACTTATCCAGCTCATATTATCCCCATCATAGGCTGAGCAAGAAGGTGAGTGTAAATGGATCCTCCCTGCGTTCACACCGACAGCCTCGACCAACAAGCTTCCTAGCAGACATAAAGCTGAATCTGCTGCGGCTGCAAACCTTCTTTCTTTTTATTTATTTTTTGGCCGTAAACAGAAGCAAGGTAATACAGTTACTGCGGAGTTTAGAGAAATCTTCTTATTGTACTTTTTATATAGGCTGAGCGTCTCCTTACCCCCTTCATGCTTGTGTCATATGATGAGCATTACGCTGCCGTGCATCATGCATAAGTTAGGCCAGGGATCTCCAAAGTCGTTCCTCGAGGGCCGCTGTCCTGCAGGTTTTAGAGGTTTCCCTGCTCCAGCACAGCTGCTTTACATTGATAGTTGATTAACAGGCTTTTGCTGAACTGCAATAATCAGAATCAGCTGTGCTAAAGCAGAGAAACCTCTAAAACCTGCAGGACAAGTTAGGCTGTCGTTGGACATAAGTTCTGGACTCGTTATGAATACTCTATGCATTCACCCAAAACTGAAAAAATGCATAGAAAGTTCAGCGTATGCCAGCATTTTAGAAGATTCTGGGATGTCGGCATACCCTGGCTAAATGGTCAAGGTGTGACAGCGACATTACATAGCATGCCCTTAATTAAGGTATTGCTTGAGCTTTTAAGAGATTACTGTAGAAGGCAGAATACAAAACATGACGTGCACTTTTTCTGTACAGGACAGCTTCAAGCAGAGAAGGCACCACGAGCATTCAGAGGAATGTAAGAAGATTTTGTCTGAATATTTTTTTTTTTTTTTACAGTGCTGCTAAGAAAAAGTTTGCATCTTTAGAGATTCATTCTGTTTTAAGATTTAATGTTGCACTTAAATGACACGTGGAGTGTTTTTTGTTTTTTTTGGATACAGCTATTAAGAAGTTTTTGCAAATCTGATGAATTCAGTTGCTGGAAGAGTAACGTCACGTTACAGTGTGGATTTTGACAAGCCCACTCAAAAAAAAAACCATTTGTTTCATGGAGACATTTAGATATGGAGTTGTTGGTGAGCAGTTTTCTACTCGAAAGCAGAACTTTTACCTCCTGAACCAAGTAAAAAAGAAACCAGACCATCATACTACCACCACCATGTTAAACTCTAGGTAGTTTGAATGGATAATAACACTGTTTCTTATCAGTTCTTCCATTTCCTTTGATTGGATTTTATAAAGACTTTGACGGCATGAAGTAGGCGAAAATATGTCAGACATTTTCCTTTTTTTACATTTACATTTAAGGCAGTAAAAGTGCTTCCAGCTTTCTAAAGAAATGCAATGAATCACAGCCTTTAAGTAATAACACCTGTACCTGATATTAAAAGAGACATTTAGATGCGACAATAAAAATTAAAAAAACAGAAGAAATCTGTAAAGATCAACCACTTTTTTCATCAGTACTGTTTAAATTTATCAATAAAAGCTAAAAAAAGAACAGATAGATAAGATAAAACAAATTAAAACTTAAATTAAAATGACAAGGATAATAATAAAAGTCATAATGGCCTTCTAAATATTCAGCACTCCCTTTCACCTTCAAATATAACCCTCTGTTGGTGAGTTTTTGATACTAAATAAAAAAGCGAAACATACCTTCTATGCGCATAGCGATGTTATAGATGATACAAAGATGATCAGAACGTCACATGTGCTAACTTATATTACTCAGACTTTTGCTTTGCTATTGTTAAAACATTAAACAAGTGAAATCAGCTAAAATCTAGAAGTGCTTACATTTCTATCCTGAACAGGTGGCTGCTGAGTATAAAATAGCAAAGTGTGAAGCGGTCTCTTTAAATATAAATAAAAAATAATAATAATAATAAAGGAGAGATGGAATGTAATCTGTAAGAGGTGGAGAGGTGGTTTCACTCGTCTCTTTGGAATGTGGGAACTTTTAAACCGGTCCAGTAGAGTATAAAAAAATACTAACGCTTGATTCAGATATTTTTTTAGGTTCTAAAATGTCCAAATTTCACAGCATTTTTTTCATTATTGTCAAAGCCTAACCCATTGTGCAAAAGTACTAAGATTGGCAAAGAAAAAACAATGGTGGTGTTTCAGTACAGTGCGAGGTCAGGATCTTTGTGGTCCCCTCGTAAGGATCTGTATTTCATTTGGTTTATAGGGAGATAAAAAGGAAAAACTGTTCAAAAGGTAGAATCTTGGATTGTCGCGGTCCCCATTTTTAGTGGCTCCGTCAAGACATTAGTGTCCCATACCTGGAGAGAGACACGATGCAAGTAGATCAGTGGCTGTGTTTACAGTCTTGTAGACAAGTGCGGGTTAGTGGCTCTGATCCTCTGACACGCGGGGGTCAAAATGAGCAAAGAGCACAGAGAAGAGTTCAGGAGGCAAAGCTGTGTGCTGTCAGCACTTACTTAAGCATATCTTAAGCAAAATCTTGAAAAGCATGGCATATATACACAAACAAAATCCAGAGCATCCATCGTTTGTTTTGCACTTATAAATTTAGAGCATTTGTAATTTTGGGAAGATTCTTCCTTTTACCATTGATTTTTCCTGATATGTTTTGAAGATATCTACCCAAGAAATTCAATTATCTAGATGTGCAAATTAGACATAACCCAGAAGTTTACAACTAAGGTAGTTTTACAAACACATGCTTTAGTATTATAATTTTCAAATATTTTTCTTTTCCAGCAATATGTGCTACTTTGTTTTAATTTTGCAAACACAGGCTTGCAAAATACATTTAAGATGGGTTAAAAAGGTTAACATTTGATTAGGAAATTTGGTGCTAACTGGGGTGTTTTGCGGTGCCTGCATCCTTAAGGTCCTGCAGCCAGCTCTGGGTAAGAATTCTGAAATCTGTACAAATCCTCCATCATCCTCTAAGTCAGCCTGAAATGGTGCACTAATCTGCAACATACCAGCCATTAATGTGACAAAACCAGCCTGGCAGGAGCTCCGCTTTTAACACTTATCGGGTCTAGAGCAGCAAAAGTGGAGCTGTGCATGAGTGAAAAAGTTAAAAGGTTTGAGTGGCGTCACGATGGCTGCAGAGTGTGTTTATAGAAGCTGCATGTGCATGTGTGCACTGAACAAGTGGCACGTTACATCGACACGTACAGAATCCATCAAGGTCAAAGTTCCCTCCTGTCTGCTGGGGGGTGAAGGAAGGAGACTGCACTCCGATCTGACTCTAAAATAGCAAGCAATGTTTAGGTGGCATCCTAAAAGGCTGTGGAGTTAACAAAAGGCCAAATGGCATGCTGGAAAAGACCGCAGGGAGGGCTATGGTGTGAGCAGTTTATGCTTTAAGGACACATGGTGCTGGGTAAATCAAAGCTCAGGTGACAATTTAACACATGTAGCAGAAAGGTCAAAGCAAAAAAGCAGGAAAGGGTAGTACTTTAGAAAACATCAATGCACACTTCAACGCCCTTTTGTTAGAGAAAGTAAATTGACAGCTTAGTTAAAAAAACGGGGGTGCCACAAAAATCTGGTGCTCTGACATTTTAGCATGGCTTACAGAGTTGGGTTGTGTTTATTAAATATTATTAGTTCTTTTTCTGTCATAAGATATTATTTTATAACATAATGTGTTCTGTAAATCTGACAGGAGTTATTAAAGGTGAAACAAGGATAACAAAGGTTCAGTTGGAACAGGCAGCTTATAAAGGTGGACATATTTGGGCTGTGCCTGTATGTTCGCCCTAATCACTATATAAGGAACTATATAGTGATTACGCCATTTTAAATGAGTTTCCAAATGTCTAGTGAATGGAAAAGTAGTGGGCTCAAAATTTCCCACAATGCACCTTGAGAAAAAGTGATCATCCATGGTCACTAGACAAGCAGATATATCCCGGAACGCTTTGAGCGGAGAGCTCTCCTCACAAAGCATTATGAGATTTGTTGTCACAACGGCCGCTGTTTTTTTTTGTGCTTATTTTAATATAAATATAATGAATATATTAGAAATGCATAAATGACAGCAAGAATATTAAATAAATAGGCTGGCAATTTCAAACTCCAACGATGTTAAAAGCTTTTATAATTGGCTCCTGTAGTAGCTAAATGTGCTCTAATGCTGGCTTGTCGTTTAATAAAAGCACAATAGCCTGGATTTCCATAACAGTGATGCATCATACATAGTTTTTGCTGGTAGTTGTTTGATATAAAAACTAGTGCTGTCAAAATTATCGCGTTATTAACGCGTTAACGCGAGGCCATTTTAACGGCGATAATTTTTTTAACGTGAGATTAACGCTATGTGGTTTTATGGTACAATTTTTCCAAGTACATCCCGCTGCAGCCTGCGGGAAGGCGGGGCTATTTTCCCCCAGTGTATGCATTTCTCATAGGCTTCCAGAGCGAGCTCCTCAAGGGAAAAAGACGCGCATACACTGGGTGACGCTAGTGCCTTTTCTTTAAGCCCCACCACCAACAAACAAGTTGAGTGTCTGGTAACTAGTAGCAACCTGAAATACGCTGAGAAAACTGATTACTGAGGTGAAATGGAATCTCGTAGCAGCCCTCTTGCCGTCTGTGTACGCAACAGGTCAGTATCGCGTGTGTGTGTGTGTGGGTGGGTGTGTCTGTGTGTGGGTGAGTGGGTGTGTGTGTGTTCTCATTTTTGTTAAGAGGCTGAAAAGTAACTTTCTAGAGAGCATAGACTACCTTCATCTAGTGATGTCGGTCTATTGATTTTGATGTATTGATTGAAAATTGTTCATTATTACCTTGGTTAATTAACATCTAATGTTAACTCTACTGCATTTTATAGCGGTAGGGTAAAATGCTTGTCTTTGTTCAAAAGACTGTATTAACTGTAAAGACTGTCTTTTACATCAGCCTGTTTTCAGGGCCTTTTTTTTGGCTACATATTTGTTATTTTTTGCTACATGCCTCCCCATCTTCTTGCCATATGTTTCTATGGCATAAATCAGTATCTGTGACCTGTTTTCATTTTAAAAAAAGAACATTGGCACAAACCTAGCCTGTATGTATTTTTTTGTATGTCATCGAGAGTATTTAAATGATTTTCAATCAGGAAAAAAATGTGCGATTAAAATGCGATTAATCGCGAGTTAACTCAGGCATTGATGCGATTAATCGCGATTAAAAAATTTAATCGATTGACAGCACTAATAAAAACAAATCCTGAAGATATTTTCAAATGTCTCATGCAAAATTCCTTTGCAGAAATAAGCTAAAACTAATGTCTTGTTATTACTCACCGTTAGCAACTGATTTGGCCTCTCCTCTGCCTGCCATCTGCCAAAAACATCACAAAAATATGGTTACGATGCAGCAAAGATAAGATTATAAATAAATAAAAAATACCAGAACCACTAAGCAAAAAGCATCACATTGTAGTCTAATGAAGTGTTTACCAACCGATACCTGGCTCTGGCAAAGCCCCAACCTCAGTCTAGGACCTACAAACTCCAGAATTACCTATTTTTCTGTTTTCATAATTTTAAATGTTTCAGTACGTCAAAGCAACGATTTAGTGGACAAAACTATCAATAATCCTTCTTAAAAAGTAACTGCTGTTGAAAACTATGAACTCATCCTTTTATGCAGGAGTATGTTCAATTCAGTCAAATTGGAGGCTTTTTTGAACATTAACTTACAGAGAGATGTCAAACCCACACCTTCCAGTTTCTGCCTTAAACTAAAATACTACATAAACTTCATTATATTTAGTAAAGTATTCAAAGTTGACCTTTTTGGTGTACCAGGTACCAATTTCCTGCAGCTTTACTACACAAATCAATGTCCTTCTCTTTTAGGACTTTCTGCCAAGCAGCATTTCATAAATAACAGCATGTCACCAGACCTCGAGGCAACAAAGCAGCTTGATTTTGGTAACATTGAAAAGTTTCTTTGAGTTCTTGGGGTTTTTATCCTAAAAAAAGGAATGGAAGCTTTTGTGTCTTTCCTGTTGGACATCTCACTATGGTAAAATAAGAGCTTAGAATAGAGTTTTTACTATTTCCAGACCAAAAGATGGATCTATCAGGCTATGGTTAGGTGATGAATTAACAAATTATATTTTTATAGTTAATTTATGATTTAAGCTTTTATTTTCTTAAGAAATTAGTTTAATGATCTGAAACATATTGGTGTGCAAAGCAAAGCAACAATCAGGAGAAGTCTAAGTGTGTAAATACTGAAAACCTTATATTTGCTTTGATCAGATTTATTCTGAAACGACATCCCAGCCATATTGGAAAAAACAAAACATTTAAAACTTTCACCAGTTCAAGCGACAAAACATTCAGTGAAGCTGAGCAGAGAGCTGTGATTTGCGGCCATCAGAAGCTGGAGCAGTGATGTGACAAATCCACCCATGAAAAGTGGGAACACCAGTCACCCAGTCAAAACTTGCAATCTGGACCTGACTAAACCTGCTTTGTTACGTTGAGATGATTAGACCGATTCATGTTTGTCTTTTCAATGAGCTTGATTCTCTGGAAAGTCGCTCTTGTTTATTGCTCTAAATGACAATGAAGCCCTCAGTCACACAGGTGCATAATAATTATCTAATCCAGCACTAAACCTCATGGGCGCCTATTTTTATTACTACAATAAACAGTAGTGTCCAAACAAAGCAGAGCAGAATGCAGCTGCGCCCTTAACAGAGAGCAAAACAGCGTGGCAGCAGAGCGTGAGGTCATTCTGGGACAAGTGCGTGGCGGAAACGTAGATTAATTACTCCTTTACCTCTGCAGGCTTATTCCAGATCGAATGCCGAGGTCAACTAGCTGTGAGAGTTCTTTAAAACAAAAACAAACACCAGTGATTGTTACTTCAATTACTGCCGCGGCAGGGTCAAAACAACGTGAGATCCTGGCTCTTCTTTTCTCCCTCCTCGACTTTAGCAAAACATTCTCTTGAGGGGCGACGGCTGAAAAGGCATGAGAAGCTTTCCGAGACCACAAACCACTTCATAGCATATTTAAAACTTCATCTGGATGTTGTAACGCTTAGCTAGGCTTTTTTTTTTTTTTTTTTGCTGCTCATGTTAGAAGTGAAAGAATGAGCAGAGATCAATAAGAGCTACCTTTGTTGGAGTGGCGCCTTTGTTTTCCCATAGACTCCTCTTGTTGGTGACATCAACGGGTTTCAGGTCCTGTCGGAGTCAATCAGAGAACAAAAGGCAGGGAACAGAGCCATTTATCAGTGGTGCTCAGCAACTGTAGATCTGCTTGATTTAGAGGAAGAAAAGTGGGAAAGTGAGGATGAAGGGAGAGTTTAAAGACTTTATTCTGTTCGGGGCAGGTGGAAAACAGCCCCCCTCATTCTTAACCCTAAAATAACTTACTTTAACATGATTTTAATCTATTTCTTGGCTTTTAAACAAACTAAGTTCACACCATATGAAAATGATTGTGTTTTCATGTCTAAACTTTGCCATGTTTGACTGAAGAATGGCTTTTAACTAGTAATGAGAAATATGTTTTAATGAAGGTTCTACGACAGCATAGTGCAATGTTTAAGATCAGATTTAACCAAACTGCTCAAAAATCAAGGTTTTATTTCCTCTGAGCTGCTCAAAGGTGGACATGATAGTTACTTTTTGGTTCTTTTGATACTTTAGATACATTATTTTATTTTTACATAGTGAGATCTGTTCGTCTACTTCATGTTGTCAGTCGGGTACGATTTAAATGCTTTTTTTTAATTAATTATGGCCTTAACCAACCATGAGTGTACATAGACTTATACTCTATTAAAACTTGATCACAGATAATTCATACCTGCACAGAAATGTTGACTTTTTATTGCTTAATACATGAAATAATCGTTTGCAATTGAAATTTTGTTTTTGCTTAGATTTACTCATCGGATATATTTTTTTTTTTTTTAAGATTAGATTAGATTAGATTAGATGAGCTTTATATACCCGTGAATTTCTTCACAGCGGAGAAATTCACTGGTCACATATTGGCATAGTACTTAAAGAAGGTGCAAACAAGGAGGAAAAGGTGCATCAGGAATAAAAAAAAAAATAAAAAAATAAAAAGACATTCTAAAGCTTACTATTATCTGCATAAAGCTTAAATAACTACTGAACTGTAATAAACTTTAAATATAACAAAGTGCGCCATGGTATTGTCATCAATCTCCATCTGCATGAGTTGAAATATATCTGTGGCCACCAGGTGGCGCCAAAGAAATGACAGCTGCACCAGAATCAGCGAGAAGGACCTCGCTGCAGCAAACAGAAAGGGGCGGGGACGGACCTTTCCGTCAGTCCCATACCTTATTTGGAAATGGGACTATTGCATTCCGGAAATGAAGGGGGCGCTATTTTCATAATCACTAGTATAAATGCCTTAAAGACGCGGGGTTAAGAGGAAAGGAAGAAGAAAGAAAGAAGTTTAAAAAGATTTTGCACTGGTGTTCGGCACACGATCCATAATGCAAAACCCACAAAATCAACAAAAGGTAATTTTACCTTCTTAAATTTTTTTTCACATAGTAAATTAATACGCTTTTCTAGATTCAGTTTTTTAAGAAAACCTTCAATTTGTCCTTTTTAAAAGGTCCAGAGAAGAACTACAAAAGGAGAGAAAGCGGAAAAAAGTTAATGAGAGGGCAAAATGTGAGGTAAGCTGTAGCTAAAATTCATCACTTTGTTGTTTTAAGTCATAGAATTTGTATTATGTCCATTCACAGTGTACTTTTGTTCTATGCTTATTTTTTTAAGTCTGAAAGAAAATCAGTATAGAAGAATTAAAAGGGTTGAAGCAGTTTTGATGTTATTTAGATTTGCATTCATCTTTCACTTAGAACATATCTGTATTTTTACAGACTCTGTGTGCTGATGACCACACCTATGCCAAAGGAGCCGAGGCACAAATCAAGGTTCATTTTTAAATTTACACATAACTAGTAATTTTGATTTGTGTATCTTTATGTGCAAATGAGACTAAAACCCTAAATGATTTTTTTTTTTTTTTTTTTTTTTATAAAAATTCATTATTTGGACAACTTTTTTTTTATATCATTAGAGATGAAAGGATAAGATACTGAGAGATATAAAGTATTAATTATTGTTTAATGCTCTTCACCATGCAGGTAGAAAGGATACCGCCAATCTTACAGGTAAGATTCATTCATAATCATATGTATCATCCATTCTTCCTGTATTACAGTCTTGCAATGCACCTGTTTTTTATTTTGTTTGTTTTTTTATTTTTTTATTTTCAGATGCGGAGGAGAGGAGAGTACCCTCGTTACTACTGTGATGGCATACCTGGACTTTGCCCTGAGTGCCAACATTGAATTCAAAGAAAATATAAGTCGCTTTCCACAATCTCACATATTGTTAGTTTTTTTTGTGACATGCCATTTGAAATCGTTTCTGATAAAGAATATTTACCTTTTGACTTGTGCAGTCCTCCTTTTTCATAATGTGTTCTTTCAATATTATTTACATTTTTGAAAGTTCCTTTTGTTGTAGCTCAGTTGATTTACATCATTTAGTTTTCATAGAAATGGTGTTGTTTCCACAAAGTTACATTGTGGCTGTAATTTGTTGGAGAGACAGTAGAACCAATAAAGTAGTTGTAAATATATTGTAACAGCGTTGTTTAACAATTGGAAAATTTTAAATGCAAGCAAAGCTAATAACTTGCAATATACAATGTTTCCTATACATTTTTGAACAATGACTGGAATCAATACAAATTTTCTTTACAAACCTGACATACAGACAAGTTGTTTATGTTTTAACAGTTAGAATCAACTTGTTTTATGTAATAAAAAATAAGTTGCAGAAACATATTGTTCAGATACAAACATAAGATTAAACGAGCAAAGCGAAGGTGTAATCAGGGTGGAGGTGATGGAAGCTCAGGTGAGGAGCAGTTGCACACATCAAGCTGGACTTTATGAAGGGTGAAGGACTTGCGACCGGCGCCGTTAGGCTGGGAGGGAGGCACCTGAGCAGGTGATTGGCTGAGCAGGTGAGATGAAGACAGACTTTATTCAAAAAGGTTTTCATGTAGAAAAAAATATCATTCTCTCTGGTGGTTACCAGTACAGTGTCTACTGCCGGGATCAGAAAGTTGAAGATTATTGTCAAATGAACTTTCTAAAACCTACTTTCTGTGCGAGTCTTTCCAGGTTGAGGCTACATTTAAGGTTTTAATTAATCACTTTGGGTTTTGCTACAATTGGATATTCATGTTTTTGGAGTGCAGTTCATGAATTTATTGCAATTGATAAAATTAATATGGTATTTCTAAATGGAATAGTGGGACACCAGTCAGTTTACTAGTTGAGCTGGAGTCCTTATAGGAGATAATAATTGAGCCAGGTCACCTGCAACCAAGTATATTCTAGTTACCGAATGGCACTTGTTAAAAGTTCAAAAGTCCTTTGGTTTGTTTGTAAATTATATTCACAATGAGAATAATAAGAAAAAATATTTGGCAAATAAACAACAAAAGTGCACCGTGAATGGACGTACTAAGTTGGCCAAAATTGTCGACTAAATGTTTTACAGACCAAACCTCTTTTCCATCTAGTTCTTATTAAATAAGCCAAAGGCTATTATATTTTAGATTTTAACTTATTTATTTTAAGAGTACCGTTCACAACATCAAAATATATTATTTGAACTTCAGCACCAGCATGTATTTGTTTACAGGTGCTGGTCATAAAATTAGAATATCATGAAAAAGTAGATTGATTTCAGTAATTCCATTTAAAAAGTGAAACTTGTATATTATATTCATACATTACATACAAACTCATATATTTCAGATGTTTATTTTGTTTAATTTTGATGATTACAAATGACAACAAATGAAAATCTCAAATTCATCATATCAGAAAATTAGAATATTACTGAAGACCAATAAAAACAAAGGATTTATAGAAATGTTGGCCAACTGAAAAGTATGAACATGAAAAGTATGAGCATGTACAGCACTCAGTATTTAGTTGGGCCTCCTTTGGCCTGTATTACTGCAGCAATGCGGCGTGGCATGGAGTCGATCAGTCTGTGGCACTGCTCAGGTGTTATGATAGCCCAGGTTGCTCTAATAGTGGCTTTTAGCTCTTCTGAATTGTTGGGTCTGGTGTATTGCATCTTCTTCTTCACAATACCCCATAGATTTTCTATGGGGTTAAGGTCAGGAGAGTTTGCTGGCCAATTAAGAACAGGGATACCATGGTCCTTCAACCAGGTACTGGTAGCTTTGGCACTGTGTGCAGGTGCCAAGTCCTGTTGGAAAATGAAATCTGCATCTCCAAAAAGTTGGTCAGCTGCAGGAAGCATGAAGTGCTCTAAAACTTCCTGGTATGTGGCTGCGTTGACCCTGGACCTCAGAAAACACAATGGACCAACACCAGCAGATGACATGGCACCCCAAACCATCACTGACTGTGGAAACTTTACACTGGACTTCAAGCAACGTGGATGAAGTGCCTCTCTTCTTTTCCTCCAGACTCTGGGACCTTGATTTCCAAAGGAAATGCAAAATTTACTTTCATCAGAGAACATGACTTTGGACCACTCACCAGCAGTCCAGTCCTGTTTCTCTTTAGCCCAGGCAAGACGCTTCTGACGCTGTCTGTGGTTCAAGAGTGGCTTGACACAAGGAATGCGACAGCAGAAACCCATGTCTTTCATACGTCTGTGTGTGGTGGTTCTTGAAGCACTCACTCCAGCTGCAGTCCACTCTTTGTGAATCTCCCCCACATTTTTGAATGGGTTTTGTTTCACAATCCTCTCCAGGGTGCGGTTATCTCTCTTGCTTGTACACTTTTTTCGACCACATCTTTTCCTTCCCTTCGCCTCTCTATTAATGTGCTTGGACACTGAGCTCTGTGAACAGCCAGCCTCTTTAGCGATGACCTTTTGTGTCTTGCCCTCCTTGTGCAAGGTGTCGATGGTCGTCTTTTGGACAACTGTCAAGTCAGCAGTCTTCCCCATGATTGTGTAGCCTATAGAACTAGACTGAAAGACCATTTAAAGGCTTTTGCAGGTGGTTTGAGTTAATTAGCTGATTAGAGTGTGGCACCAGGGGCCATCAATTTTGAACCTTTTCACAATATTCTAATTTTCTGATATGATGAATTTGAGATTTTCATTTGTTGTCATTTGTAATCATCAAAATTAAACAAAATAAACATCTGAAATATATGAGTTTGTATGTAATGTATGAATATAATATACAAGTTTCACTTTTTAAATGGAATTACTGAAATCAATCTACTTTTTCATGATATTCTAATTTTATGACCAGCACCTGTATATCTGTTTTCTTAATCAGCGATGGACTGGGGATCTGTCCAGGGTCAGCAGCCTTCATGACCCCACTTGAGGATAATTCATAAAAATTAATGGATGGATAAATGTGCTCTTAATGTAATGTACATTTGTCTCCAAAATATTGATTTTATTTTATTTTTTATGACTTTTGTTAGAGATATATAGGGTGTAAGGATAGATAAATACATCTCCATAATGATTCCTTATTGTTGCTTATTTTAGATTGTTTGTTACTAAGATAATTTTAAATAAAGATTTCAAAATAAAAAAGGGACATACCACGTGACAGACATGCCCCGTGACTTATCACGTTTTGTAGCCTTTTCTTTACTGTTTAATTAGTATTTTTAATGTTGAAAGTGTTCTTGGGTGTTTTGAAAGGCGTTGTCAAATAAAATACGTTATTATTATTATAATTATTATGAAACGGTCGGTACAGAAAATAGTGTCACTAGCGCCCCCGTCAGTTCCGGAATGAAATGGTCCCATTTCCATATAAGGTATGAGACTGACAGTGGTCCGTCCCCGCCCCTTTCTGTTTGCTGCAGCGAAGTGTACTTCGAATCAGCTCCCTGCAGCTTTTTAAACCTGCCCTGCAGTAATGAAGCAGGGCTGAGGTCACAGGCAGAGCTTTGTCTCTATTGATTGCAGCTCTCTTGTGAAACTCAACCAGTTTAAAAGTGAATAGAATTCTGACTGAAATCCTCCATAAACACGTTTTTTTTTTTTTAAAGATGTTAATAATTTCTGTCTTTTTTTCTTGACTTCAAACCCATAACTGAAGCCATGAAACTACAGGAATCCCTCCTTAGTGAATGAGCATTTTTTATTTTTTTGTATCGTAGTCTACAGCAGGCATGGTTGGGATATATTTCTTTTTTTTTTCTACAGCAGGAGGTCTTATGAGTGTTTCCGCTTGTACAGAGGTGTATAAATTTGCTGGTTTATGGACCTCTGAATACGCCTCAGAGCTGTGCTTTATAAGCAGAGTATTTCCTGGCAGCGACCTACCGTTGGCCTTCCTCCTGACGTCTTGCTGCTCTCTGGGGTTTTATTCAGCCAGTCGTTGATGCGGCCCGCCACGCCCGTCTTTATCACAGCTGCTTCCTGTTTGGAACAGGTTTAAGAATCAGCCAAGCTGGAAATCACCAGTCATTCAACAGCTCTCACACTCAGACTTTTTCATATTTTGTCCGACCGATATAAAGTAACACACATGTGGCACACAAATATATGAAGCCCCATCTACTCTGATTACCCTAAATAAAATGCAGCTAGTTGGCTTTTAAGTAAACTATTTAAGTATTAAGTATTTAAAATATGTACTTTATAAGGGGAAAAAAAAACATAGAACTGCAGATTCCAACTCCACCCACTGGATTAGTGTCCATCTCACTCTTTGTGTGGGAGAAAAACTTTAGTTGTGAAAACTAAATATGGGATTTTTAGCAATATGCAACAAATCTGTCACTGCAAAGCTACACTTTTTAAGTTTGTCCCTACAAAACTCTCTGATTTTCAGGCAACGTTTGTAATATGCACAGAAATTCACAGTTTACATGAACTCTGCATGCAAACATTTCACATTTCCTGCATTTTTCTTCTCCCATGGTGTTCAAGAGTGAGAAGCTATGTTGCCTTTTAGGCCTTGGAAGGACAAAGGAAAAGGAGGCACACCTGTCAGAGAGTGAAATGATACTAAAGACGCAGAGCAGTGTGGCACAGCTAGCCAACGGCTGGCCACGTATGAAACAGTTTGATGTAAAGATCTTTTTTAAAATCATTTAAAAAAATGTTTTTTATTTAAATCATTTTTTTTAATCATTGCATTTGTGCTACACTGCAGCACCGTCTTGTTTCTTTGTGTTAATGAGGAAAAATTACATTTCCACTACATTTCAGTGAGATGTAACTGCTACAATCAGACAGAAGAACTAAAGACATAATAGTAATAAAAAAAAAACTCCCTGGAGTTTCTGTAGCTGCAGTATTGTTCTCAGCTTGCAATTTGACATGCTACAGTGTCACACAAAACAGCAAACATCATAACTACAAGTGAGTGAGAATTTTGTTCTCAAAAAAGGAATAAAATCATCTGTTTGGAACTGCAGGGCTAAAGTTCTGTGGTAGTTGCAGATTTCCAGCATGCGGTAACTGCGGTTGTATTAGAAAAAAATAGGGTTGTGTATTGAAATGCACATGTTAAAACGGTTAGAAAAGGTTCCCGGTCCAAGCTAGCTGTTAACAGAAGCAAGGCTGCAAATAGCGCGGCGTGGATGTGATGTGCCCCAGCCCACTCTTCGGGTTTTGGGATAAGCAGAAACTGCAGGTACAGGATTTATTTTTTCACTCTAAGCACTGAAACTGGTCTGGGTTTGTTGTGACAGATATGGAGCCTTAGAACCCCACGCTTCAACATTAGTCTCGAGTGGAGGTCTTCAACAGGGGGTCCGCGACCCCTAGGGGGTTTACGGAGGTATTGCACGGGGGTCATATTTCCACTGATCTTTAAATACACATTAACATGAATTCAACACACTGTAGTAAACAGATAAATGGAGAAGATGTCTTTCAGTCATCAATGCACAGATTCAGTGACACACAGAAGCTCTTTCAAGCTGGGCACCGTTTCATTCACAACACCTGTCCCATCAACCAGGAATCAGAATCAGAAATACTTTAATAATCCCAGGGAGAAATTAGTTTCATTACATGACTCCATCTGTAATAAAGGGATTATAGGACCAGTTTGATATAACACATACAATATATATAATTAGGGGGTCCCCGCTCCATCTCGCCATCAGTTTGGGGGTCCTTAGCCTGGAAAACATTGAAGGCTAGAGGCTACTCTTTTCAAGGCAGCAGCACCACTTACCTTTTTCAACACCGAAAAGAGAAGCATCCAGCCGAATATGAAAAATGCCAGTTTCTCCAGGGCGAACAAACCCACACTAACCAAAATACCCACAGCAAAGGAACGGCTAACTGTAGCAGAATCCTTTGAGCAAAGCACCGCATATGACAGGAAAGGAGCAGTGTCGCTTTGCACATAGCCAAAGACATGGTGCCCCATTTGTACCTATTGCTTTCCTTTATAATTAGGGAAAAAAAATATTGAATCAAAAAAAATCAACAAAAAAAAATATGTGATTTTATTTTTTGGCCATATGGCCCAGCCGTAACTCTTTCCCGTTTCTACTTTATGGTGATCTAGTTTATACAACACCCAGTAGCATAAATGAAGGTTAGAGACAGTGAAAGAGTGAAAAATCTCCAGGTGGATCCTAAAAGTTTTATTAAATTCCTTTTCTTTACCTTAAAAGTGCTTCCGCCACTTCCGGGCGAGCTAAACACGTTGCCTTTCTCCCACATGCTCTTAATGTTTCGCACATCAGTGACCATGGGAAGGTCCAAAACGGTGGAGCGAGGGGATCTGGATTCCTTGTTCTCTCGCTGGGAAGAGAGAACAGCAGTAATTATGGCTCAGACATATCATACCAAAAAATACATTTTTTTTTTTATAATGAGGTGATAGACGGTTTGAAAACCAAAAAAAGAACTGACCTGAGCAGCTGAGGTGTACTGCTCCAGCCTGTTGTCTATCTTGGACACCACAGGAGAATGAGAGGCCTTCACAGTGCTGCAGAAACGAGCAACATTCATATAGTCATATGTTACACCTCCATTTTTAAGCTAATTTTATGGACATAGAAAGATAAAATGAATAAAGTCAGAGGTAATTATTTAAATGATAACTTTATGAAGGAGAAACCAACCTTTTGTTAAAAAAAGCTCTGATCTACGAGCATATCATTTACATGAGAGTCTAAGGCCCATTCACTGCCAGACAGATAAACTAATGCCACAATTTTGGTGAAAAAAAAAAAACAAACAAAAAAGTCCAGATGAAAGCTTCAAAAAGAACATTAAACTGACAGTAAAACATGGCGGCGGTAGAATTGTGGGATGTGGCTGCTGCAGGACAGCCTGTTATACTGTATATATCTTTTGATACCACCATTTAGCCGAAAAAGGAAGTCAGGTCACACATTTGTGACCTTATGCTGAAGGAAACCGATCCAAAGCACAGCAGGAAGGATGAGTAGAAAAAAAGGGATTTTAAATGGCTGCAAACATGATGCATTTATTAAAAGAAAAAAAAAAAGAAAAAAAAAACGGAATTTGGCTGAATTACACCAATTATCAAAGGCAACTAAAATTCGACCCAGCAGTGTTGTGGCACAAGCAAAGGATGGTTTGAGAAGCTTTCTTTCCCTCTTAAATGAAATCATTTGAAATATTTCTTGAATACAGAAAAGCACAAACAATAAGAAATCAAAATGTGCATATATAACAGTCTCTTAATCAGTAAATTAGTAGGATTGACATAAGTTTGGCTTATCAGACCAAAAACAGAGTTGTACCTTTTCTGTGCAGACTTGTTCAGGAATTCTGCTCTTTCTCCAATCTGGAAAGCAAATATTCAAACAAGTTAGATATTGCCTTCATATCTATTTTAGACATCTAAACTCACTTCATTAAGATGATATATTTTCACACTTGTGAAGACGAAGCTCAGCATGTGGACAAATCACTCCACCTACAGGGATTTGATGAAACCTTACTTTTAACCTTTTTGTTCTTTTTTTTTAACAGCCAATATCTAATTTTATCTCGTTTTCTTGAACTGCTCAATAGCTTAGATGATGCTCATCAAAAATGTCCCTCATTGTTCCCTCTGGGTGCAAAAGCGGCTCTCCAAATAAGCATATGCATGCAGAAAAACAAGCCAAACAGAGCAGGCTCTTTCCTTTCCCTGCAGTAAGACTGTGGGAATGTCAGAGGATTGTTTATGATATACACGGCATGAAAACTTTGAGAGGGGGCAGCATTCCTCAGTCACAACGTTCTCTGGATGGACAAAAGACAAATGCTAAGAAAAGGCTTTCTTTCCTCCCTTCGTTTTTTTTTTCCTTTATGAAAACAGACCTTTTGCTTGAGCTGCTACTGAGCGTTCAAGTTCCAAAAATAGACTCCTGGCAGGAAATTCCCCATTCTCAGACGCGTTTTTAAAGAGCTGCATCCATCCGAACGCAGTTGCAGTAATCCTGTTAACCCTAATCGCTTTCCTGCACATCCCTGCAGCCCGTCCTTCATTTGGCCTGCTTTGCGTCTCTGCTTTATCTACAACATAAACCAGGGTTATGCTGGTTGACGTCTGATAATGTGAAGGCGAGCACTTGGAGCTGTAGGTTACACCCCGAGGTTTTTCCAAGTACTGAGGCATTATCATCCATTACTTTAATATAAAAAGGATTCTTAAACTTTGCTTTCAATCTGGTACAAGTCAGAGAAATAAGGGAAATATATATTCTCAATTCCATGCATGTATTTTTAAAATCTGAAATAGGCTTTTGACAGGTCTCACTGAGGCATGAAATTCACTCAGCAAATAAATTGAGCAGATAATTGCTCAATTTCTGGATGGAATACTAAACAAAACAAAAAAAGCGGATATATCCAAACAATTTTTACACGGTACAACAGCAGGATGATGAAACAGATTCAGCTCTTTTTTAATACAGGGCCTCTATTTATAAGAACAGAACGCACAAAGGAGGGAGAAATATTGCATCACAAAGGAAAAAGCTGGATTTTGTCGACCTTTACACATTCCTGTTGTAAATAACAATAAAAACATCATGTTTTGTCTTTAGCCAAGTTTTCCTACAAACCCCAACAGTTTCTTAGCTTAGCTAATAGCTTCTCTTTTTTTAACCATTGGTCCTTATTTAAAAAGATAGATTATAACTAATTAGATGTACTAAATTCCATTTACTAGAGAGCATTTTTTAAAATACTTTACATAAGGTTTCATACTAATCTACTCATTGTGATAAAAAAAAAATGCTTGTTTTTTAATAAAAAAAACACATTCACAGTTTACATTTGAGTAAGAGTTTATATCTGTATTCAAGCTTCGCTAGTTTAATTTTATTTTCCATCTGCTGAATCATTCCAAGGTTACGTGAAAATACAGCAAATAAAATATGGAAATAAATTACACTATTCTAACCTATACACATTATATAATGTAAGTGTTCATTTGATAAGTTTTATAACAAAAGATATATTTAATAGTTTGAAAAGTTTTCATCCAACCTAAAATTGCACGTATGTTTTTAGCTTGATTGTTGAAAATATGTTTTAGAGATGAGCAGCAATCGCTCAGTATCTGAGCATCTTTTTCATCAAATACTTAGACTCTTTTCCAGTTATTTCTATGGTGAGTAAAAATACAATGAAGAAGGGCTACTTTTGACTACAATTTGGGGCTTCCTAATGCCATGTGCTGATATTTATCGGATACGAAAATACCACATCTTCTGAATAAAAAAATAAAAAAAACACTTGTTTAAAATTGAATATTTGCCAAAGTATTATCTAATTTAAAATAGGCCAAATGACAAGTTAAACTTTGTTTTTACTCAACATGTTAAACAGAGTTTAAATATTTCCATCGTTGCAAAGCTTCTGATGTTGCAGAACTACAGGCCTATTTCGAACCTCCCCTTCATCAGTAAGATTATTTATAATCTTTCGTAGTTAAATGACTTCCTAACAATGACCAGCTGCTTCAATGTCTTCCAGTCAGGCTTCCGTGTTAAGCACAGGACAGAGACTGCCTTTATTAAGCTATTTAATGACTTCTGTATAAATGTAGCCATTTGAAGTACCACATTGATGCTATTGGACATAGCATCACTCTATACTATTGATCACTCAATTTTATTAGAGCACCTAGAAAGCCGGGTTGGCCTTTCTGTTATAGCAATCAAGTCCTTTTTTGTGTCAGTTGGTTATTTTATATCAGAGAACACAAAAATCATGTGGCGTCTATCTTAGGGCCCCTACTACTTGTTTTTCTACAAACTCTGTCCAACTCAGATTTTATACCAACAACAACATAAATGATCATAAATATGCAGACGAAAGCCGTAAATTATGTCACCAGGTGACTATAAATTCATTCAAGCTCTGTGTAATGCACAGAAGACACATGGATGTGCCAACAGTTTCTATTGCTGTGCCCAAACAAAACTAAAATAATAGTTTTTAGACAAAGGGAAAGGTTTTTAAAAGTTTGCAAACAGCTTCAATCAGGCTCTAAATCTAGGTGTAGTGTGGACTCCAACCTGAAGATTCAGAGGCTCATAAAGACAGCAACAAAATAAAACTTCTATCACCTTAACATCTCCACGATTAAGACTAATGTCACAGGATTTGGAAACACTAATACATGTTTTAGTAGAATTGATAACAGCCGCAATGTCTTCACATGTCTGCCAATGTAGTTGTTTAGTCAGCTGCAAATGATTCAGAATGCTGCTGCTGAAGTCCTCACCGACATGAAGAAAGTAGAGCACATCACCCCAGTGCTAAAGTCCTATGCAGGCTTTCGGTATCTCAGACAATCGACTTTAAAATACTTCTGTTGGTCTACCAATCACTGAACGTGGACCAACAGAAGCGCATTACAGACTTGTTGTCAGTGTATCAACTGCCCAGACCTCCCAGTTGTTCTCGCTTAATTCTACTCTGCAAACAACCAAACCAGAACCAAATCTAATCTGGAACAAACTCCCAGAATATTTAATTAGTGCAGAAGCCTTAAATGGTTTTAAATCCAGATTAAAAATCGATTTGTGTAGAGTGGCCTTTAACTGTGCTATCTGAACATTTTAATTAGCTTGAAGCCAAACTTTCATTCATTCTCTTCACAGTTTTATCATTTCTAATTGATCTTGCAATTTACTATTTCTTGGGTGTTTTCCTATTCTGTACACCACTTTGGGTTATCTTGCTACTCAAACATATATATAAACTTGCCTTGCTAAGTAATTAAGCTAACCATAGCCGGCTAGTCAAACGGTACTACTTATGTTAGCCAGTTGGCTAGTTAGCTAACCTGCTGGCTAGCTAGCTCAAGATTAAAATAAGTATTTGAAGGGAGTTGCATGTTTTAGATGTATTTTTTGAGAAGACATTCATATCCCTATTTATTGAAGCCTGAGGGACAATATTCTGGTAACCATTTTAAAAACATATCTCTAAATCATTAAAAAATGTTCCCCGTCTCTTGGATTACATTAAAATTCATTTCTGTACCTCTTCAGGGACAACAAGCTGCATCACAATTAATGTCAAATTTCGAAAGAAGAAGAACTAAGTGTGACTAATGGTGTGTTTGAATTTTAAACGGCTGTCATATTTTACTACTTCTCATTTAAAGTTTGAATTTTGATTGAAAAGTTGCTACTAAGCCAACAGATGTGGTGAATACATCCTTAAAAAGGCAAGCACAGAAAGCTATCTGCAAAACTGAAACTTACTAATGATGCCCTACATGAAAGAGCTTCCATGTACATTGACCAAACTTCAGTGGATTTTTAAATTCTTGAAAGCCAGAAACCCAAAAAAAACAACACAAAAGTCAAAAAATAAAATAAAAAAATAAAACACACCACTTCAAAATCCTTTATTGACAATATTTCTATTACATGCAGACACACATGCATGGAAAAAACCAACACGCATGCAAAACCGTACCTACAGTGAACATGATGACAAAGTAAGGCTGTGTCTGTAAGGTGGAGAAGTGATATTAATTTACAATCCCATCTTTAGTCAGCAACACCAAGGACTCTGGTGTGGTCAGAGCTCACCATCAGAGCCACTACTTAGTCGGGGGTCTCTCTAGACCAGCACCATATTACAACTAAATGTCCCTAATTAGATTTTCTCCACTGGCTGAAAATCCCCCTCGATTCTGGCCATGCGGGGGTTGACTTTTGAAAACACTGGAGACATTTATTCACATTTAAGTTAATTAAACCTTCCTCAGCTGTGACAGTTTTATGAAGAAGCAGGGGAGGTGAGACACAGGATGGTGATTCTTTTTTAAGCGAGTAGATGTGTGACAAACAGGATATCTACAGAACTTTTAAAAGTCACTGAGCCTTCCTGTTTTTGTGTCATGTGTAATCTTAGTTTGATAGCTCTTTATAATATGGAGCTAGAGTAGGTGAGAGGTTCCTGTTTTCTTTAATTTGGGTGCTAAGAAAGCTTTGCTGCACTGCCAGATTAAAAAACTTTTAGGTGTACAGGCGCACATCTTGGGCAATGAAGTGCTACTCACTGCTGGTCAACTGGCTGAAAAAAAGCCCAGTACAATTTTATCCCACTTACAAGAAAGACAGGTTCAAGCCCTGGCTCAGGCTGTCAGTGTCGTCGTGTCCCTGCGCAAGAGACTCCACCCGTACCGCCTACTGATGGCGTTGGTAGGGACTGGTGGCGCCAGTGTACGGCAGTCTTACGTTTTTTCAGTGAGCCCCAGGGCAGCTATGGTTACAGTGTAGCTTGCCACCATCAGTGTGTGTGTGTGTGTGTGTAAATGACTGAATGTAGTATGAAGTGCTTCTCTGAATTGAAAACGTCAGAAAACTTAAAGTACAGGCGCATTTACCATTTAAGTACAGATCTAAAATTTAATTTAGAAATGATTTCTTTAGAATTTGCTCAAGTCATTATATGAGAATTATAATAAAACTGTCTCAGTATTAAAGTGATCAGCATGTTGTTTATTTTAGCTGCACTAATAAAAAATTCAAAATGCTGTCCGATCTTTTTTGCTGGTCATAATACTGTAAGAACGGCTCATTACAGAACATGTTTAGTTTCTACCCATTTCATAAATTTATTTATTATTATTTTGCAAATGAATCTGTCAATTATTCTTCGGATAGCAAAAGGTTTCTTAAAGTAGACTTTTTGTGAAATTAAACCAGGTGAAACTAAAACTTTTCCAGACGATTGTCAGATGAGAAGGATTTTTTATCTTACATGGAAAATGTTTACTTTTTTTTTTTTTTACAATTTTGGTCAGTTAAAGGCACATTTTAGAGTCTGTACACCCCGGTTGACCATCAATCGATTACTAAGTTAGTTGACGATTATTTCAATAATTAATTAATCGGATTATTTGTTTCAGCCCTAGTTTACATCCACTGAGAAGTCATCCGTTTCTCCTTCAATGTGGCCACAACAACTTCGTCAAAAAATGTATCAGGTTTTAGCTCTGCTTGGCTACTAAATAAGATGTTTTATTGTTCAGGGTGTAAATAAATATTAGTCCATGCTCATGCTGAATTAACTGAGAAAACCAATGCATTTTTACTCCAGATCAACACACCATGAGAACCTGGTGGGGTCCATTCCTAATAGAAACAGCTGTAGAAGCCACAGAGTTTTAGGTTTAAGGATACATTACATCTTCTTATCTAGTTTGTTTAGATTGGCTTCAGAACCTTATGGTGTTTGCAGGATAGATATTTAGGACTTTTTGGGCTAGATGAGCCGTTGAGGAAAGGAAGAATGGGGAGGAATCAAAATATAAAGAGAATGCTTAATAGGAGCTTGAGAGATTGAGCTTACCTTCAGAGAAGAGCCTCGAGGACTGACACACTTGAATGGTTTCTCCTCGCCGTCCACGGGATCGTCCACCTTCTGTCTCTTCTCAGCGGCCTCAGCCCTTCTCCTCTCAATCTCCTCTTTCATCTTCCTCTTCTCCTCCTAAGGCAGACAAGAGAAGGCAAAACTAATCAGTTTTACACCTTTGAATATTCATTTTGTTGTTGCAAGACATTGCTGAACCCGTAATCTGCTCATTAAACCTTATTTAACGTGCATATTTATACAGATTGGTTCCATTTCTGACTTTTCTGATTGTTTAAATGTTTTAGACATAACCAACATAATCAAAAATGAACAAAAGTGGCTCTAAAGGGAGGAGTTGTTATATTAAAGAAGAGAAGCTGAAAATAAATGTGAAAATAGAGAGAAAAACATCAATTTCTCTAAGAAGGGTTACCAAGTCAATTTTAAGGGGACTCCACAGAACCACAGTGCTAGTCATTACTCACAAATGGAGAAATGATGGAGCTGTGTTGAACCTTCCCATAAGAGGTCGTCCTACCAAAGGTCGTCTATGAGCCAATCAAAGACTCACCCAGAAGGTCACAAAACAACCCAGAAGGACGCATAAAGCCCTGCAGAATAGCTCACCTCGATTAAGGTCAGTCTGCAACAATAAGAGAGTTTAAAGGCCCAATCCACTGCTGACTGAAGAGAACACAAAGACCCAAAAAAACATGGTGATCCCCAAGACTTTTAGGAAAATTTTAGAAAACGAAAACTTTAGGAAGGTGTTAGCCCATTTACATCGCATTTAAAAATAACACTGATTCAGATTGAGAGTTAGTCTGGTGGATAAATTTTTTTTTTTTTATTATTATTACCTCATAAACACTCACCGTTCCCTTTATTAGGTACAACTGTCCAACTGTTCGTTAACATAAATTTCTAATCAGCCAATCACATGACAGCAGCTTAAAGCATTAAGGCATCTAGCTGTGGTCAAGACAAGCGCTGCAGCTCAAACTGAGCATCAGAATGGGAGAGAAGGGGGATTTAAGTGACTTTAATGGTTGGAGTATTTCAGAAACTGCTGATCACGCCCAACCATTTCTAGGGTTTAGAGAAAATGGTCCAAAAAAAGGGAAAACAACCATTGAGCGGCGGTTCTATGGGTACAAATGCCTCGTCGATGCCAGAGGTCAGAGGAGATTGGCCAGACTGGTTGAAAGGCAGCAGTAACTCCAATAATCATCTCTGAACGCACAGCATGCCGAACCTTGAGGCAGATGGGCCACAGTAGTAAAAGGCCACACCGGGTGCCAGTCCTGTCAGCAAAGAACAGAGATTGAGGCTACAACTCAGACAGGTTCACCTAATTGCGCCTTAGAAAATTGGGAAAATGTTGCCTGGTTGAGGTGAGTCTCAATTTCTACTGCTACATTGGAATAGTAGGGTCAAAACAGCATGAAAAACATATTTTTATTTATTTCTAATAGTTTGGGGGATGTGTTATGAGTGTGTTTGTAGGCTATATATGTGCTTTTAGCTGGGATTTATTGTTTCAAATGGCAGCTATTACTATGCACTGACAAATGTCCCCTAGGGGACAATAAAATATATTCTATCCTTCTCATTGAAGCATCCATCCAGACTTGTATCAACAGTTCGGGCTGATGGTGATGTGTAATGGTGTGGGGGATATTTTCTTGGCATACTTGATACAATTAGTACCAGCTGAGTTAACGCCACAGCCTAGCCGAGAATTGTTGCTCACAATGTCCATCTATTTATGAACCCAAAGTACCCATCTCATGTACCCATGACATCATTCATCTTAGACTGGTTTCATGACCATGACAATGGCTAAGTTCACGCTGCAGGCCTTGATGCTCAATTCCGATTTTTTTGCGAAATCCGATTTTTTTTACGTTGCCATTCAAATTTCCAAATATATGCGACTTGTATGTGATCTCCTGTGTGAACTGCAGTCATACAATGCAAGTGTCCCACATGCGCTGTAGAGGACGCAATGACGTCACAGGCCAGCGTGATCTTTTTTTCCGGAAGTAAACATGGATGGTAGTGCCGGCGCGCATCTAGAGGTCTTTTCCAATCATAAAAACACATTCTTTTCAATATAGTTAAACATAAATACTGCTCTCCGAATCATCATCTCTCATGGTTGTTGTTTTTCTTGCCGTTTCTGCGTAGCAACACGCATAATAGTGACCTTTGTCGGGTATTAATGACTTTCAGGTCGGATGAATGCGACCTGGCTGTTCAGACACAGGTCGCATTTGAAAAGATCAGATTCGTATCGGATTCAGGACCATACAACCAAGTGGCCTGGGTCAGATTGGAAAAAATAGGATCTGTGTTGTTCAGACAGCCATGAAAAGATCAGATTCAGGTCGCATATGGCCAAAAAAATCGGATTTGGGTCACTTCAGGCTGCAGTGTGAACGTAGCCAATGAGTTCACTGTATTCAAAAGGCCTCCAAGGTTACCAGATATTAATCCAACAGAGCACCTTTGGAATGTGGTAGGCTTGGAGATTATCATGGATGTGCAGCATCTACATGATGCTTTCACTTAAATATGGACTGAACTCTTTCAGGAATGTTTCCAGTACCTTATTTAATTTATGCCACAAAGGACTAAGGCAGTTCTGGAGGCAAAAAGGGGTAAAACCCGCTGCTAACAAGGGGTAACTAACAACACGGTTGGTGAGTGTATAGATGTATTCTAAACCATTTCACTAAATAAGACTGTTTTGTAAGAATATTTTTCCTAGGTTTTTTTAATTTATTCATTCTGTGTATATCTGTTTAGTCCTGCTCTTTAACTAAAGCTGGTCTGGTATAGTAGGGTCAGGTTGTTTGATGATCTGGGGTTGTTCTGATTTTTTAGGACCTGTATCATTTAACTTTACTGATGAAACCATGATTTTTTCTCTGTCTTCCACCATGAGTTCATGATCCTGAAATAAAAAAATAAAAACTGACTCTGAATGGCACAATCTTTGTTTCGAAATAGTGCTAAAATGTGATTGAGACGCTGCACTGTCGCCTTTAACAGGCCGTTCATGCTCAGCAACCTTCTAATGTGACTGAATAAAAACAATCCTGCAAAGAAAGGGCGGCTAAAACATCTCCAGGGATGTATATGTTGAAACAGGGTCTTGCATAAAAAGAGGATAAGTTTGATTTAGACAGATATAAAAATTATTTTCAATTTACCCAGATTATATTCTGATATGAAAATTTGCTGTGATCAACAGAAAAAACCCAAGAAATCTGGTATATTTCTAGAGAACTGTATATGTATCCTTTGATGCAGGTTACAAAGATGTTAAATCACTCAAAAGATATTCTTATTTACAGTTGTCATTTCTTTTAGACAGCGGCCCATTTGGACAACAACATGAAAAAAAAACAAAAACCCAGCAACAAAAACCAATTAACGTACCAGCCATTTGTTGTGAATTCAGACAATGGCTGGAGCTTGGCAGTGAGTCAACCCTCTCCAGCTTCCTTGTCTTGGTTAATTAGTCTCTCTGTATCTCTGGGCCATCTTTTAATTACTAACCAAAAGGCCTCATTAACATCACACAAGAGAAGGAGAACGGGGGCTGATAGTGGGAGACGGGCCGCCACATTCGGTGCCAAGATCAACAAAGGCGACCAGTCAGGGTGACGGCGAGAGCGCGGGGGCCTCGGGGTGAGCGGATTGAAAGGAAAACCGATGACACCTCCGTTTAGAAGACGACTCAAAGGAAGATACAAACGGAAACATCAGGGTGAGGCTGTTTGGAGGAGGAAAGAGCAACAGATGGAGATTTAACTACTAACAATAGGGTTGATTTAAGAGGAAAGGACCAGAACTTTAGCGTGACGTTTTGTACAAGCCTGTACCGACCTACAAAAAAGGATGAGAAGAAAAAGCAGCGAATGATTGAAGAATTACCTCCTCTCTGGCTTTCCGTTCCGCCTCCTCCTGCTTCCGCTGCCTCTCCTCCTCCTCCAGCACCTTCCTCCTCTCCTCCCGCTTCCTTTTCAGCTCCTCCAGCTCAGCTTCGGCCTCCTGCTGCTTCTGCCTCATCCTCTCGAACTCCTCGCTCTCTGCGTCATCACGCCGGCGCTTCAGCTCCTCCAGCTTGCGCTCTGCCTCCAGGCGGGCGTCGTCATCCAGCTCGTCGCCAGCGGACACCTCGGGGGAACGGACACTGCTGCGGCTGAGGCGGACAACAGAACAAGGAATAAAGTTACCTCCTGACACTTGATCTGGACTTAATATTTAAAACACAGAAACCCAGATTTTCTTTCTGAGAGAATAAAAAAAAGCAGGACTCCTCTGCAGGTAAAGTTAGCTCCAATTGGAGGTTCCAGAAACTACTGACCAATCGGGGCTGAAAGCAAGTGTATGCCACACTTTTTAGACTTCTCTTTGAAGATCTCTTGATAAAACACACCATTTAAAAACGTATTGTGTTGAGCAATCCCATTTATTACCAATAAAATACACAAAACTCCACAGAAGGAGAAACTCCCAATATAATGGGTGGATACAAATGCTACAAATTATAAAATCTTGGAAACTTTTCTTGTGGCTGAGGATCTAAGTTTAAACTTAGCAAAAAGCTCCTAAATATTTCAGGAGACTTGAGGAGACGCAAACGATGACTCAGCATGTTTGTACCTGAGGGTCCTCTCAGGTTTCTTGTGCTGTCTGGGAGCTGCCTCGTCATGCAGCCCTCCGTTATGCTTCCTCTGATCCTCCTCAGAGTCTTCCCTCTCGTCCACCTGTCGCAAAAAAAAAAAAAAACTCCCATCAACCACCAGTTGTAAACCAGCAGGAAAAGGAGGCGGAGAATTCAGAAAAGGGGGCGTGGCCGATTGTGAGCAAAACCCAAATTCAATGTGACTGAAAAGTGCTGAGATGTTGGAGTGGAAGTGGTACAGGAGGAACACGGTGATCACTTTCTGGAGCGTAACAGGGCCTGTAAAAAGTCGCCACGGTTACGGAGTGAACCACGCCACAGAAACAAGGTGCTCGGGTAATTTCAGTGTCCTGCTCCTTTAATCACATTTAATTAGCAAAAGTTTGTTTTAGTTTTCAGGAACTCCTACAGAGGCCTGATTATGAATCTTAAACACATTAAGACACTGAAGTTACCCTTTGAAGCGGTGCAGCAAACCTACACTGAAGTTCTTACCGCATGTATGACACCTCATTATCCTCTGATTGCTGTATCTCAGATACCTCAAAGTCCTCTTCAATGTCATTTAGTAATATACGCTGGCTGTCTGTTTGGATATCTATATAATCATCCTCAGGTACCTCTTCAGCCTCCCCTGATGCTACTGAATCCTCCTCAACCTCTGAGTTTGCCGGCTTGGCCTGATTTGAACTCTCACTGACTACCGAATGGGTTTCTTCTTCAATGAGATCCTAAGAAAAGGGATTACAGCAGTCCTTTGAAGCACAGGTCTGGGATTGGCTCGAGGATTTGCATTTCAAAATAAAAAATATAAGAGACTTTTCCTGCGTACCTTGTGTTGCATTACAGTCTCCTCTGTTGATGCCTGGAGAGAGAAGCATCATATTTGCACCGTTTGTAAGCAAAAACTAAATTAACACCTGGTTTGCTTATTTTAATGCACGTTTTGTCTAAATAAAGACCTTTAATTATTTATTCGTTTTTTTTTTCAATATGCACAAATGATATACAAATAAAACCTTATCAATTAGAACTGCATCTGTGAAATTTTTACATGAGCCTAAAAGCACATTTAGTTTCTACACCCTGCTGGTCCATCATCGAAACATGCTATCAGAGTATGGTGAAGTTTATGGTTTTAATGTTAATGAATTAATGAATTAAACTGACCTGTTCTCTCATGTAAGACAGTCTTGGTTTGGTTTCTACAGCTTCATCCCTCTGCTCCTCCTCTTCCTCTCTCTCAGGAGCAGCTTCCTCTTCCTCCTCTCTAGGTTCCTCTGGTTCTTTTTCCTCCCGCCTCGAGCTGATGCTTTCAGTCTTCTCTTCCTCCTCCACGGTGTCACGGTAACGCCGGCCGCGCGTGTGCCTCTCCTCCTCTGTGCTGTTTTTCTCCAGGCCGACGCCGTCGCCGGCGTCCGCGGCGGTTGGGTCCAGCTGCCTCTGCCTCTCCAGCGCCTCCTTCATGCGCCTCTGCCGTCTCTCCTCTCGCTTGGCCATGCGCTCCTGCAAGGCCTGGTCCTCATCCTCCCCGCCATATCCATAGGAGCTGCTCACAGAGATGGATTCTGTCACGCTACGGGGAGAGAAAGGGGACAATCTGCCTTAGTCTGTGCAACACTGACTCCATTAAGAAAACACTAACAGCTTCTTTGATTTCTTTCCAACCTTCTTTAACACATCCACTTAAACTGTACCAGAAAATCTAACCTTTAGCTGCTGTGTAACTCTTTTGGTCTTACATGGGTTTTAATCATGAGGAAAAGCCGCTGATTATGTGAAACATCGAGCCCGGTCATGTTTGAGCAATCCGTGCTGCTTTTAAAGCAAGTATTAATCGTCTGTTCAAACGGAGATCAGTGATATTATCGGTTATTGATGTCGTATTTCAGTCAAAGTTGGAGGGAAAATGTGTCAGATTTTTTTTAATCTGTGTCCTAAAACCAATGCCAAGCTTATGTGGGGGTCATTCTATTTAAGTAATGTTGTCAAAGTTTCAGTTCACAGTCTTATTATTTGTTAAGGCCACAAATCTGACTTCAAAAGGTATTTCCTCCATTTGACATTTTAAATATTGGTTGAGAGAATCGAGCCTGATTTGCTTTATATCTAGATTGATAGGAAAAACATGAAGTAATGCATTTTAACATGATGCAATCTTTAAATAAACCTAAGCAAATCCTATATGATATAACAGAGATTATAAGGAGACCCAATAGAGCAAGGAACATTAAAATAAGACTTTACGAAGGAGGGTGGGGGGTAGGAGGAGAAGATTGTTATATTTTTTTGCTTTGTTTTCGTTTGATGTTAAAAATCAAAACTCATCTTCCTTGTATGGTGTGTTTTTAAGACTATATATATCAATAAGTTTACTTTATAAAATACAAATTTTCAGTATAACTGTAAATGCTTACTATACACTATAAATATCTTGTAAAAGCTTCTGTTAATAAAACAAATCTTTTTTTTTTTATAAAATGTATAATTTAGCATTTACAAATATTACATAAAGTTATTGATCTGCCTCTTATGGCATCTTATCCAGAGTTGCCAGTAATTATAGACTCAAAAATATAGCAAAATGTTTATACCAGATATGAAACAGATCTTTTTTTTATTTTTCTTTCTGTTCAATAAAAGAGAAAACAGCAACAATGATGATGCAGATAAGGACAGAAGAATACAAAATATCCAGATGGTTTCCCACCGTTTACAATTTCCTTCCAATCCTTCACCCTTTCAGCAAAAGGTCAAAACTTAGCAGCTACAGCGCCAGGCAGATGTAGAAAAATCAAGGGTTTGTGTTTTTGTTGTGCAGCGTAATCTGTTCTGTAGGAAACTGAAATAAAAGCAGGAAAAACGGAAATCTTTTTCCATTTTCTTCACTTTTTATCCAATTACCATCTAGATACATTTTAACCTTAGGGAATCCTGAAAAAAACAAATCGGGTAGAAAAGCAAAAAAAAAAAAAATTAAAATTATTAGATTTGTCTGTGTTTAATCTAGTATCCAAAAACATGATTAATACGTTAACTGCTCTTTCTAAAATGGGTGTTTGCACCAATAGATCTAATGATCAAACTTCAAAGAAAAAAATTATTTAAATTTAGTCTCAAATGGGGCCTGCTCAGGTTAGCATTTAGCTCGACTCATCATTGTCTCTGATTTTCCAAACTAAGATTGAATCTGCTGCAGGTAAACCAACATCTAGTTCAAATATCTACATCTTGAGTATCAATCTTATGCCAACACGTAAACAGAGCATATCCTTCGATCTCACTCAGACCAGCATGACTCAAACTATTCTGACCTTAACGTCTGGCAAACATTACCCTTCACTCCAAACAATCAACAATGGTTTGTGAGAGCTTGTTCCTGGCTCAGCATCCTCAGGCACAATCCCCCTGTTGTTTCACCAGCCCAGGATGTATCTCTGAGCCCAAAGGGAGGAAAAATTCACCACCACAAAGCAACGTTTGTATTTTTGGATGTTAATTCGTAATCACTCCAATGAGATGGGTTTTTACTCCCGCCTCCTTTTACTGTTTTGCTCTTCGAGCATTTTTCAGAAAGGGATGAGATCATGCATTTTGTTTTAGACATGTTCTAGGAAGGAAGTGATTCCGACTTGCTGCCCGTCTCTCTAATGAGGTCACTGACTTCATCTCAGTTGAAGAAGCACATTTTATCAGCTATACTGGTCTGGGTTCAACAAGTTTAAAGCTTAGATAGCCTTTTCTTTTGCTTTAATACAACTGGAAGATGGAAGTGACCAGTTTAGGCGGCTGTGCCGCTGTGAGAGTTTCACCTGTGGCTGTTGGTCAGGACGCTGCTGTCTGGCTGGCTGCTTGGCTCCTCGCTCTCCCTGCTCCTCAGCCTCTCCTGGCGTGCCCTGCGCCTCCTCTCGCGGGCAGCCTCCTCCTCGTCGTCATCGTTCCTGAGCATGCTAAGGGGAGCAGAAAAAGAGGAATGTGAGAGGACAAAATGACTTTTTCTTCCTTGCCCTTTCTTTCTTTACGCAATTTCCAACCCTCCTTCCGATCCTCATTTAAACCTCCAAGTCAAACTTCAAAGAGAAGGACTCTTTAAATTGAACTGTAATCGCCACGGTGACCAGGGCTGATGGATTTGCTTCGCTTTTTTTTTTTTTCCTCCCTTTTGCCCCACTCCTTCCTCTTATCACGTTGACCTGTCAGCTTTGAGACATCTTATACTTCTTATCGAGGCTGCAGTTTTCACGAGCTGATAAAAAAAGTCAGCCTGAGACCTCGCTTGGCTGCGGATAAGAGAGGACCATCAAAGTGTTTCTGGCTTGTCCGAATCTGGTCTAATTTATAACCGATCTTAACAGTTAATAATTCTTTGAGAAAGATATAAAACCAGGAATCAGCTTTTCTAACATGAACAAAATTGAATGAAAAGTAAAATCCACTAAAACGTCTTTACAGTGTGCTGGAGTAAGATGGTCAGTAACTGAAGACATGAATGTCAAAGGCACAAAATTGCAATTATTACTGTAATTTTGCATATATTGTCAACCAGTTGAATTATTTTACATTTAACTTAAATAAAGATCTCAGTGAAAATCTTACATTTCATTGCTACTGAAACTAAAAACTAGTCAGCCCTAATTTCTCTTCCTTCATTAACAACCTCCACACTGACCAGTGTGGCTTAAGTCTTTTAAATACTTTGAAGATCCCAAAAAAGTGTTCTTGGTCTCATGGTGGCAAGAATAGAAAAAAAAAAAAAACTTTTTGCTTTTAAGTGTTCATATTTCATGAGGTCAGCTGCTAAGCAAACAGGAAGTGCCCTCCACTTTAGCCTACATAACTCCACAAATGAAAACATGAAAGCAACATGGTGGCTCTGCAGGCCTTTTAGATTGATGAAGAAATGGTACACAGCACAATATTTACATTACATAGAAAACACATTTTACTGATATCTATATTTTCTCACTGCTAGCCAATTCGCATCAATATCATACAGTTTACTCTAAGAATTTCTGCACCTGAAAAAGGGTGACTTTTCAATCTCAAAAAACGGAATCATCACTTTTCCTTATTTAAAATCTCCACTCAAACCGAATACACAACTGTTTTGACACGCTTATGTACGCTGCTTTCAAGGATTGAACAAAAAAATCACAGTTTCCTACTAGCAAAGAGAAGAGAAGTCAGAGAGAAAAAAGGCACGCATGCATATATATCAACAAAGAAGAATGGTTTAATATCGATATGATCTACTGATATTGCCGTTATGGCCAACAACTAATCAGGTTTTTTATATTTCCTTACCTATTCTCCCTGAAAAACTAACCACAGTGCTGACATTTTCTCTGTGCTTCAGTTCAACACATAATCCAGCGCTGCATCATTATTTTACTCTTGCATCACTTAAACAAACATTGCATGACTAAAACAAACATGACCTCGTAAAACAAAAAACAGTGACTATATGGAGACCAGCTGTTATCATTGCTCTGGTTGTCGTTATTGGACTCACACAGGTGTGTCTAAAAATGATTAACATCGGCCGATACAAATGTTGATGCCCATATCTAATGGGATACCCATCTTCTAAAAGAAGAGAATTCAAATCATCAGTGGACACAAAAACACTTTAGTTACCTTAACTTATAGGAATTAAAATGTCAACAACTCTTTGTCTAAAATGCGGCTTCTGCTTAATAAAAATTTGTCCCTTTTTTTGTTCCTGACGGAATACGCTACCTGACTGACGGAATACGCTACCTGACTGACGGAATACGCTATCCGACAAAATACGCTACCTGACAGAATACGCTACCTGACTGACGGAATATGCTATCTGACAAAATACGCTACCTGACGGAATACGCTACCTGACGGAATACGCTACCTGACTGACAGAATACGCTACCTGACGGAATACGCTACCTGACGGAATACGCTACCTGACTGAATACGCTACCTGACGGAATACGCTACCTGACTGAATACGCTACCTGACTGAATACGCTACCTGACTGAATACGCTACCTGACAGAATACGCTACCTGACTGACAGAATACGCTACCTGATGGAATACGCTACCTGACTGACAGAATACGCTACCTGACTGACAGAATACGCTACCTGACTGACAGAATACGCTACCTGACTGACAGAATACGCTACCTGACTGACAGAATACGCTACCTGACGGAATACGCTACCTGACGGAATACGCTATTCTACAAAATACGCTACCTGACGGAATACGCCAGCTGACGGAATACGCCAGCCGACGGAATACGCCAGCTGACGGATTATGCTACTTCTATAAAGTAATATTTTATCGACTAAAAAATAAAGATCAACTAAAACCCATAATAGCGGCAAAACTTTATGGCTGAAGCTATCTGTTCTCATTTGCTGGTCAAAAACTAAACTTTCCAAGCACACAGCAGGTGCATTGAAAGGTCAAGGCAGGTTATGAGTAAACATCTGGTTTTTGGATTAGTTTTCACAACTCTCTTGCTCTACTTACAATAATGCCCAGATATTAGCAAAGATCTACTGTTGAAAAATACAGAACAAGCAATACTTTGGTTACATCTTACTGCAAAAATGATCTAGAAATAAGTCAAATGTCTTAAATTAAGTGTATTTGGCCTTAATTTGAGCAGGTAAATAAGATTTGCCAACTGAACTTGTATTTTTACTCTTAAAATAAGATAATTAGATAGTAGCACTTAAGATAAGACAATGCAATTGTTTTTTCTTATTTTAAATGTAACTTGTGTCTTAAATGTCTTGTTTTGTTGACAAAGTGACTTAGCTCCTCAATTTAAAAGCTAATGCACCTATTTAAAAAAAATGACTTGTTGAGATTTAGATTTTATGCAATGTTAATGCGATCAGCCACCAAGATGTCATGAACTGAAATAAGAATAAAATCCTAAAAATAATCAAACCCTCCCTTTAAAAAGAAAAAAGTAGATATGATGGAAAGCAACATTTTCCGTTCTCTATCAGAGACCAAGTTGTAGTAGTGTGCCTGGATGACACTGTACTGTAAATAAAGCAGCTGAAATATATTGCAAAGCAATTATATTTGTGCTATTTTATTTCCTACCCCTTCAAACTTTAAAATTCCTGCCTGAAACCGGGTTATTCGAGCCACCTGACGTTTATGAACCGAGCACCACGCTTCATCGGCGTTGCCCCGGCTGACCCTTACACTCCCACAGCTAACCGCATGCCCCCGCTACCTCAGATCACAGCGCAGCTTTTTGAGGTCAGCCAGCGAAGCATGCCTCTGCATGTTAATTGCAACATGTGTGGTGAGCAGAGCCAAAGCTCCTCTGGTTTTATGTGAAGTTTTACAGCTTGTGAACAACTTTTCCCTTCATTCCTTGCTTTTCAGCTGCTACTCCTCAACGAGCTCTGTCTCTAATTTTGCTCTCATATGAACAATGTTGTCATAACAATAACAAAAAATCTGCTGACGCCCATGGAAGGCCTATGGTGACATTAGTGATGTCAGGCAATGCTTTACATATGTGATTCCTTAAATCAGAGATCCATAAGGGAGGACATCTCTGTTCATTATTATGAATTAATAATAATTGTAGTAATTAAATCTTCACTATTCAAGGGTCCTGCCATCTGGACTTTGACCGGACCACATAAAGTAGATTGTTGATTTTCTCAAACAGGATTTTCTCAAATATGTTACAGTGAATTAGAGTCGAAGATTGTTGCTCTGTCTTTGAATACACTATCAAGATGTCCTCTGGTTTATTCAGATACAACTTTGCAAGCATAAGTTGTGCTGCAGCTTCTGGACATTTCTTACTTATAGCTTTGTTTTTCCCCACAGCTCCATGAAAGTCATGGAAACTTTCATTAGCATGACAGAAATGTTGCATAAGAAGAATGAAGATGATATCTTTTACTTTCAATCATTTTATCTTGCAGAAAAAGCCTAAAAAATTAACTAGGATGTGCAGTATACTTAGGTTTTGGCAACCTTTTTTTCATCCTCAGCTATATTACCCTGTAACAGAAAAGCTCATTAACCTTCATTTACTTTGCCATGGTAACATGATGTTTTTTGAGACGAAAAAGTAGTGAAACAACTGCTCCATCTCCCACAGGACCGATCCGCCCCAGAAACGGCACCGAATGTCATGAGAAAGAGGGAAAGACACGGGGCTAAAAATGGAACAAAAAGGGTCCTTGGTGGCTGCGATGGCGGCGACAAACTCAGGGTTAAAGATTCCCCCGTAGGAGAGAAGGAAAAAAAAACTCCTAAAAGCTGAATTAGCATTCCTGTCAATCACAGCCTTGGCGCATGCACTAAGCAAAGCCCTGATTTAATATACCCCCCCATCTTCCTTACCTGGGCCCCAAACTCTATCAGCATACTGACAGAAATATGAGGTGGGAGCAAAGGACAAGGGAGAGCTAGTGAAATGGGGAGCAGGGATAAAAAGGAGAAGCGGGAAATGAAAAACGGGAAGGAAAGGGTGGGCACAATAATGGAAAAAGGAGTAATCTGCAGATTTTATCACGGCCAACTTTTCCTGTACAAAATGATGTGCAGCCATGGTTATTATAAGCTTCAGCTAAGAGTGTTCGCTGGTGTACAGCATCCAACAGATGTCTGTTTCTAGGCTGACCAAACAAAAAATGGGAAGAAAACAGGAAAGATTGCAAGTAACATATATCTTTACAGTAAAAGCCAAAAATATTCATACGGCTTGAACTTAAAAAAAAAAAAAAAACTTTTATGAAGTTACCACTAGGACTGAAAGAATGAATCAAATTAATCCTTATTAATTGATAACAAACATAATAACTAATGTATAGAGCCTTTAACAACCTACTTAGAGCTGTTATTATAGCAAAATAATATAGTAAAAATAGAATTTCAGATAAAAAAAGTGGAAAAAGTGTTAGTTTCTTATAATTATCAAATTATTAATTGGAAAAATAATTAACGGATAAATCGCTTAGTAAAATAATCGTTACAAAAACATGTTTTGAGAGGCAGGATTATCATCATCAGCAACCTTTTATAGGAAAATTACAGTTTTTTCAAATAAAATCTTAAATGTGTGGCATGCATTTTATGTCCTTTGCTTTGGATTGCTTTGCGGCATCAGATTAAATATCATCCAGATAACATTTTTATTTTTACACATGTATAATTGGGTTAATGTTCCTTCCATTTCAGTTACACAGCACTTTGTGTTGCTCTATCACACACAATTTAAACTCTGTGACAATTTCTTAAACGTTGGGAGAAAAAAAACAAAAATAGATCAACAGACAGCTGAAATTATGTAGCATAGTTCTATATGAGCTTTCAGAAACTACTGTCTGCAGACAAAGCGTCACTATTAGAGAGCTTATTAGGGAGAAAAATGTCCAAATATTATTATTACAACAAAACATCCCAGAAATGTCAGTGAAATTTATTTGGGAAATGCTCATGGGAAAAGGCTTCTTAAACCCTCTATGGCAACAGCGGGACAGAGAGAAGAGAGGGAGGAAAGCGAGGAGAGAAAGGCTGCAGCGACCAGGAGGGAGGGCAGAGGAATTAAAGGATGGTAGCAGGAGGGAGAGATGGAGGGCGGGGGATTGGACTGGGCTGTCAGAAATGCTGACCCATTCCCACGCTGGCTTCCCTGGATTATTTCCTTTCCTACTCTGGGCTCATAGGACCAGAGTCCCCCCCCCACCCTGCGTTCCTCTGGGCCTGCTCCAAGGATACACAATGTTAGCTGATATACAGTCCCACCCAAATTGATTTCTATGCACAGATAAATGAGATCATATAAAATTACAATAAATACGACTACCTGAAACATGGCCGTTTGTCAGGACTCTCTGGGGGGGTTCAAACTTCACATAAAAAATTTGAATTAAGAAGCCAAATCTCTGCCTATGAAATGTTTTCATCTGTCTGTATCCATCCCCATTCCTGTCAGAACCAGAAGAAGAAGCTGGACCGGGTCATGTTTAGAATGGTCTGTTCAGCCAGGGTGGGGACTGTTTGACATGGCTCATTCACAGGGGATGGGTGTTGCTTCCTCAGCCCTTCCTGGTCTCTCAAGGGGAGTGACAGGAGAGGCGTAAAGAATAAAGAGGAAAGGGTAGGAATAGGTCAACAGAAAGAAAGAAAATGAAAGAAAATGCAGAAATAGTTGAGCGTTTTCTAATTTCAAAGCTAAATCCAATGAGACTCTTCAATAACATATCGTTCTTGAATGCTACTCCATATTGCTGGAAAATGCAATGGTTATTTTTCGAGTAAGTTTTGACATCTTCCATTGTTTTATGCACCGTTTTTATGCAGAATTACAATGAAATCCCTTGAATTTAAGCGATCCAACAGGTGAATCATAACAGATGCATTCTGTTAACACAAAGGATTTGTCAAAGTGGAGCCAAAAATGCATAGATCACGTCATCTAGCGACTTTTAGGACAACCAGTGGTGACTTTCCTTGCCCAAGACTTTGCAACAGCACATCCCAAACCAATCGATTGTTGTACAACCTTTAGATTCTCAATCCCTCTATAATGTTTGCCGGATGGTTATGCACCACAATGTATGCAAACTAAAGCTTTGCACTGTTGAATCATAGGGCATTTGTGAAAATGGTAAAACCTTTTATCTTTTTACCTCTGAACTTCTTTCGACCCAACTAGCTTTGGTTAGCTGGTAGTAGGGTTGCCGACCGTCCCTTGAAAAAAGGAATCATTACGCATTTAGAAATAGAAGTACCTGTCCCGTATTTAGTGGAAAAGGAACGCATTTGTCTCGTATTACTGCAAGAGTAAAAAAATAGTCAGTAAAAAGCTAATGGAAAATGAAGAACAAAGGCACCTTAGATACAAAACTTACGGTAAACTTGTTCCCGGGCCTTGTCCTGTGTTGTGACCAATGAGCTGACGACATATATGTAACGATCCAGAATACCCTCATCCCATTGGTTGAGTTAAGTCTTGCTCACGTAGATACAGAGTAAAATGGGGGACGAACAGAGTATTTTAAATTTATTTTAATGCTGACGCTGCTTTACTCAGCTTTACTCTGCAGCACTCAATGACAAACAACTCCTCACTGCTGTAAGAGCTTTGAGGAAATACAAGTGGAAAAAATAGGCTATCGCCTAGGGTTGTCACAATAATAAACTTTTCAACTTGATACCGATTACTAAGTAAAATATTCGATACTAAATACCTTTTTCGATACCACAAGGATAAAAACAAAGACTCTAAAATTCAACAGAAATATTTTCATTAATAAAAAAATACAATAAAAAAATAAAAAACAATAAGAACAATATTTTGAGGTTGTATGCTGTGCAAAAAACTTAAAATTTTTTATTAAGTGTTCCTTCCTTGGCTATGATATGCAGACATAACAATGACACTAGCCAAACCAGTTAACAAAAATAATTCACAGCAGCTACACCTGTTACAAAAAAAGTCTGAAAGTGAAAAGTGCACAGAATTATTCAATCACACAGTGTTCAGTAGAGGTGAGTATTGGCATGAGTGTTGCGATTCGATACACTTCGCGATACTTGGGTCACGATACGATATTATCACGATATTGCAGTATCACTATATATTGCCATATTTTCCCCAGCTATCAAAGTCAAATGAGGAGATAAAACAGCAAGTGCTGTATATTTTCATCAGAAAATATTGATTAGGTATTATTATCCATGTTGTTTGGTGTTTTCTTCCACTGTGACTGCCTCAAATACAGATTTGGTGCTGCACGCACAGTTAAAGGGCTCCACAGCGCTTTCTGCCAGAGTGGTGGTGCAGAGGTAGCCCATTTTCCCATCAATGTTTTATGTAACCATTTTTTTTATTTTGAAAATCGATACTAAGAAGTTATATTATATTGGGCAGCCGAATATCACGATATATCGCCAAAACGTTGTATCCGGATACAACGTTACAGTATTGATACTTTTTTGAGTATCGATACTTTTGACAACCCTACTATCGCCACATAATGCGGCATTGAGCTATTTTTCTTTTTTTTTCTGTTTTACAACTGTGGCCTTTAGTCATTGATTGCATTTAAGGCACAAATATGTTTACAAGTTTGCTGTTGCACCAAAAATGTGCACTATTTATTTATTGTTTTATATTAATTTTTACATTTGAACTTAAGCAGGACAGGCTTACGCTTAAGATACTTATTTTATTCAGCAAAGTTTGTTATTTTGTATTAAAAGGAATTGCTGGATAATCATTTGTTTTCCATATGTTCTTGTCACTCACAAATATGCATCTAATTCAATGCAGATTGAGTCAAATAGTAATAAAAAAAATCATTTCACACACAAAGGGGGGCTAAAAAAAACTACCACGCCAGGAGGGTAACGGCAATCGGGTCAGCTGGCTCCCACATGAGGTGTCCCTTTTTTTTCCCAGGGAGTTGGCAACCCTAGCTGGGAATGCTTGGAAATATTAAGCTAAACTCTTTTCAAAATAGCTGCCTTTAAAACAAGTTTGAAGTATAAATGCAGCACCTTCAATAGTTTTCAGTGTACAAAGGGGACCGCTTATGTTTACTAACTGCTCAAGTTGAAATTCTACCAGACTATAGTTTATTAACTTCATCTGGCAACTTTTTATTGAATTATGAATACTTCAACACAAAGTTAAGATGGGTTTGGCCAAAACAGCATGGTTTCGGAATAGACAGAGAAAATTCCATGTCTATGAGCCCTTTGGAGACATTCCTGTCTGAGTGTGTTCCACTGAAGGAAAACATACTGATGAGCAGCAATGATTGGGGGAATTGAGTGTGAGAAAGCTTTGAGGAAGAATATGCAAACGTGTGTGGCTTCATTCAATCGACCTAAAAGTAAATCAAAGCCCTCCGTTCACCTCTGTTAGAGCAACAATTTCCATACGACTAACAGAGGCTGATGTAAAACAGAACAGGGAATGCTTGGCTGCCTGTCTTCCATGGGATGCAGACAAAACATACATTTAGAATAAAAACCTTGAATGGCTCTAGTCAAGCTTTCATCAACTCTGATGTGAAACACACAGAGAAAATCTACTCCACGCAGACACTCGCCCCACACAGAGCACAACATAGTAGAGAGCAGCATGCAAACACCCAGTGACCACACTACTACTCACGCTAGATGAAAAAGCACTCTCCCACACAGACAATAGCAGTGTCCAAGCATGTAGTAAATGGAGACCTGGCCAGTAAACACATATAATCGGCAGGAATTTGGCATTCCTGCAGGCACCATTACATGGCCCCACATTCTCTCTGTACTTCTCATACATCCCCAGTTATGGTTGAAATCAAGCAGGACAACAAGATAGCGTGTGGTTCAGACTAAACTAAGAGAGGCCCAAAGCGTAAAAAGTACCCCCATTACAGATTTTTTATTTTATGTCATAATAACCTGAGTAAATACAAAATAGTTTTATTTTACCTAATTATTTATTTCATCTAGGTTAAAATGCTATAAAAACCAACATGGCCCTATTTACCATATATAGACCTCTACTCCAAACCAACTGCAATCCCTGGCTTAAAGGTATGAAAGAAGATTTTTTCAGAAATTAAATGTCCAGATTCATATTAAATGACTTAATTAATGGATGGCATTCTTGAATTTATGGTTCCGCAAACAATAAAAAATTTAATTCCACTTTGCCTACTGTCAAAAGTGGATTGGCGACAAACGTTTTGCGTACGTTCCTCCAGTACGTAGGCTCCAAGCATAACTCCTACACTGTTTGGCTAGTTGTCCGCCATTATGCCGAAGCACCAAGAAGTATTTCCACTCTAGTTTGCTGCTGCAGCTTTTCTTTCTTTGCCTATTTGTATAAACTGGAGCATCATGGCCAAAAAGAATCCTGACAAACCTAACCGGAAATGCAAGCCTTTTTACAATGTAGTCGAAGAGAGGAGAGAAAGTAGGAGAGAAGTGTAATTTAGGAGATTCTTTTCCGAGATGGCCTACCCTGAAGGAGCAAATGCATCTGAAAATGGATGCTTTGGTCATAAAACGTCTGCTGGACAGGTAAATTACGTTTAATTCTGTAGTAAGTGCTGTATTAATTAATTTAAATAATGAAACCTCTACAGTCAAAACGTGTAAAGTGATACGTTGTCAACAAAGGATATGCATTCCCTGTTGGTAGCCTAGGGGCATCCTGGCACTTTGCTGCCTCTCTGGGTGAAATACAAAATCGCCGACGGAGGAGTTTCCAGCCTGGAGAACTTTTGCAAAGGAAGGGGCACTAATGCATGCAGACGATTCAAAAATACACAAACAGCCATCGGACGCATCTTCCACCACAGAACCCTCCTTCTTGCCTTTAATACATCTAATCATGACTGGTAATAAATCTAAATGACCTCTGGAAAATTTCAGCCCACTCAATCTTGCTGAAAGGTTTTTTTATATAGTCTGAATGGTGGCTATTTCAACATCAATGGCCTGTTTAAGGCTTTGTCACAGCATCCCAATTTGATTTAAGATCTCCCTTTGACCAGGCTATTCAAACCTTAATTTGTTGTTCTGTTTGCTAATGTGGAAACCCTACTGTCGAATGGAAACAATGTAGGATTGGATCCACTCCTTCAGGATTTTCCGCACAAATTGTGCATCATTATAGGAAGCTATTCAAATGAAGCCGCAGCAAAGCACACCCAGAGCATCACACTACCACCACCATGTTTGTGGTTGCTTGAGAGTGTGCAATTCCCCTAATGTAAAGGTCCACTTGACAATAACTTTTTGTTGTTAGTACATAGAAAACTTTACTGAAGATGTGAAACAGATCTTTGTGTTCCTGTTTTGTGTTTTTTTTGTCTTCAGCAATTATTTCCCTGTAAATCTGATGTGCTTGAACAGAAGAAAAGAATGTGCAAATCCATAAATAATGTATAAGATTTGAAGAAACTCGGCGTTGAATTGAAGCAATGTCTGATCATGAGACTGTTAAGGAAAAAGCTAAACTGCTTTTTAAAAAATATATGAGATGGAAGATGAATGGTGAACATCAATAGATATTCTTAGTCACTGCAGATTTGTGTATACATATTTTAGCAATGGTGTTCGTGTTGTAAACTATGAGTAATAATATGAATGACAATGTGTGTAGAAACGTGCAAATATGCACAAACTACTGTATGTTCTCAATGATTATACTTTTGGAGTTATATGGACTTATAAGTTAAATACGAGCCAGTTGATGTTAAGGACAATAGGAAGGTGAAGGGTTATGATTACATAAGTTTAACAAATATATTTTTATATGTCATTAATTTTACATGTTTGCATGTGTTAAATTTGAATTGTTTTACTTGATTGTCTGAAGAAAATGTTCCATTGTTGGTAGTAAATGGTGATCCTGCTTTAGATGTCTTTCTGAGTCTTCAGTAAAAACCTGGATAAGTCCTTGATAAATTTATGGTTGATTTAAGCACTAGCTACTCCAATCATCACATTTTTGACTCCTGCGGTGCTTGATTTGTGCTCCAGAGCCTTGTGAATTGACAATAACCACCAAACTTTTTAGATGTCAATAGCAGTTTCTCACCTGCTTTTGAAGTTTTGCAGATTAAGGCCCAAACTGTGCCTTTTTTATATATAATAGCCTACTTTATGTGATCAGACAGGTACTATCTAATGTATCGATTCCTCATATCTGACTGTTATTAGATTTGGGAGTAACTAGGTATAAAATTCAGGCCAAATTTAGAGGACCTTTTCATTTCCGATTTGTATTTTCTAGTAATCTTTGTTATCTCTATAGTAAAAAAAAATCAGTCTGATTTGAAAAAAAATAAAGTTCAACAGTAGAACCCAGTAAGACACACTAAAAGACTAAAAAATGTAGATTGTTTTACTTTATTGTCAGTAACGCACTCACAGTAGATCCGTGTTGCCTGGTAGCTGAAGGTTTTTTGGCCACTCTGACCAAATATGAATGAACTCCAAAAACCCTTCAACAGTTTCTCTCAGTCGACCCTCTTCAGCTCCTCTGTCGCCTCCTTTAGTCTGCTTTTTCTGTCCAACTCGATCCTCTCTGCGTTACATAAACACTTGAAAAATGTATAAATAATTCTAGCAGTGGGTTGTGGGAAGGGGGTGGGGGGGGTTTGCCGTGAAACCATTAAGCTTCACTTAAAACAGCTATTAAGAGTGCATCTGAGGAAATGAGGCATGAAAGTCTAAGAGGTTGAAATTAAAAGAGGCCCTCAAGACATTACTTTTGCATAACAGTTTAACAAAATGGCTGAAGAGAATCTAGAATCAAGAGATCTATAATTGAAGAAGGGCTGCTGTCCTATACTGAATTCTTGCCATCTTTTTTTGGTTAACCCCTTTAGTGAGGGAGGGTAAATGTGGATCTGACTCAGAGTATTGAGTTTCTAAAAAAGTCTAACATCCACTTACTACTTTGATTCTTCATATCTTACCCCACTTACCCAACTAAGCTTGGGTTAAAATGTTAAACATACAATTTCCTGAAATATGTACAATCTTACAAGTGCACTAGCAATTAGCATTTGACCCCGACAGCAAAAACTAAAGTAAAAACTCAACTCAATCCGCAGCTGCCATAATGGTGTAGTGCTGAATTACAGTCATCCATCTATGCTAATTTAAGCAACACTAATCTACCTTCCCACGATTTTTAGGCACTAGTAGCTCTTTCTCCCAATTGACAGACAGGATATGAGCAGAGAACTTAAGGCCAATTTATACTTCTGACGCATAGCCTCTGCAACCGTCAAATCTGCGTTATCAAACCCCCCACACAGAGGCTCTGCAACCGTTGTCGTGCAAAATCCCGACTGCACGTCGGACAGTCGCAAACCCGCGCAGACCTCAAGCGGAAGTGCACAGACAAAAAGCAGCTATGATTGGTCCTTGGTATGCCTTTCCGGCTCTCTGTGTGTTCGTCCTTCTCGATTCGGTGCCGGGGCGCACCATTTTTAGAAAACCGAGCAGTAATAACAATGGATAACCACGACAAAAGGTTGATCGAGGAGTTTCTGAAGTAAAACCACTTGTACGATGCCTCAGTCTTGTTGCTTTGTAAAATAAACACTGCCGTCGGCGCCGCCGAAGAAGTTCTCATGACCACCTGCCGAAGTTCTCACGAGTTCTCAAATAGGCTCCCCCTAGCGCTTTGGTGGGAAACTGCTGTTCGTCCCTAGAAATTCCAGACCGATGTTGCAGACGCTTACCAGCAAAACGCGGTTGCAGAAGTATAATCTGCCCATTAGTAGGTATATACGGCCCGGTTTGCCATTTCACTCGACACCGACAAATGTCACGTTTTTTGATAATTCCTCTGCTCACCTATGTTTAATCATGATTGTGACTAGTTGAAATACTTGCTCAATTTCTAGTAAACCACTGCTCATAAAACAAAAAATAAACAAAACCCCCCAAAACATCTCTCATGGCATTGCATATTCATCCATGTCCTCTATGTTGGGTTGGTAGCCACCATCTGAGCAAAAATTGGTTGTAAAGACATTGAAAAGACATTTACACCCAAACAATGTCTACATTTGGTTGAAAAGTGAAAGGTGAAAAGCCATAATTGTTAGATTCTTGAAAAACTTATTGCACTAAAGTGCACTAAACGGCTTGATTTTGAACAACTATATGTTGGTTATATCAAGAGTGTGATGGACCGACCAGATGTAGCCTAAAAAAAAAAAACAATGTCTGGTGTTTGGAGGGCAGGAAGTTAGTTATACAAGTGCCTTCAAGTTTACATCAATAAGGATTAAAGAGAAAGATTATAGAGGAAATTGTTAGATATGAAAAAAAAGGTTCATATGACCAAAAACAAAAAAAAGTATTAGCTAGCACTAGCATGAAAAGACTTTATAGCATTTGGCCTCAGACGAGAAGAAACGCTGTTTTATTTTTTATTCTTAAACTGAAGTGCACTTTAAAGGTCCTACCCAGTTTGTTTTATCATGAATTGGTCGACCACACTCAAAACCAGGTGCATACGGTTTATTTAGATCTTAAATAAAAAAAAACAAAAAAAAAAACAAGAAACTAAAAGTGACTGGATGAAAAGTCAGGATGCCGCCAATTCTGTGACAGGCCAACCTATAGGAGTCAAGTCAAAGTGATGACTTTATCTTTATTTTAAAAGTCTTAAGCCCCCTGAAAATGAGAAAGTCATTGTTGTTCGATGCTGTGGCGTACGTATTGTTTACATTCAGACTAGGGAGTACCAATATGGAGGCTGGTGACTTCACAGCACCGTGTACTACGGTATTATCGTCAATGTTGCTATCAGCAATCCAGTGAATAAATAGAGATCAGTGGTTGGCGCTAGCAAAGGTTAGCTCAGCATGTGCTGTGAAGCTAAACGTCTGTGCTAAGAGCCAGTCCAGTTTTTAGGAATCTGAACAACATTCGTTTCTAGCTCAAAATCGAAAATGTCTACAGTGATGATACGTGAAGACACAAAAAGGAGCATTTTTTTTTAAATCAAATGTTTCAATTAGAATCTCAAAACAGCTTATTTTAGAAACAGCTTGTAATTTTATTTATTTTTTTCAGATATCGTCTAATGCGTCAAGTTATATTGTATCCGTATAGTTGATAAAATATCATTCAAAACTCCAGACACTGTATAATCTCTAAAGTTTATCAACACAATTTCCCATCATTTAGGTTTGGACACAACAGAAATGTAAGAAGAGGGACTCTTCTTTATTAAGATGCTAGATTAGTGAATAAACTTTACTTAAATTCAAAAGAAAACCAAAAAAAAATACCATTATCTGTATATCTGGTGCAATGTAGAATTAATTTGAAGATCTTGCCTCAAATATTTTGCAGATTTTCCATAGCAGATAAACTAAAATGTTGAATTACATGACTGAGATCCCTCTTTACACTCTTTATAAACACTGACAATATATTCTTAATGTCATGAAAGGAATGATAACCGAAAAACATCAAAGCATTGTAACAAATTTAACCCAGAGTCAATTTGTTTTCCATGAGGAGTGTGGGCTCTAATATAAGGTTTCTAAGCAGAAAGTGACCTTGGCCAGTTTTCTGCATCCAAATCAGACTTTTAATTCTAAAGCCATGGATGAAGAAACCCTTAGAAAAATAAAAACTGAGTCTAAACACTTTCTTGTCACACTGTATAAAGACCTCACAATAAAACCGCCTTTTAACTACCTTTTTGATTAGTCCACTTGGCGTGTTGCTGCTGAATCAATTTGCAGAAGCCAACTTGAGTTTAATCAGTTTCTTCCACTAAATAAAAAGAGGGTTCAAAAGGCCACAGTATTTGGAAGAGAAAATTGGAAACAGAGAGGCAGGGCATGATTGAACATTAAAGGTCATCACAGAGCGCATCGGATTTCTTATCAAACCTTTCTTCTTCCTGCCTGCTTTGGGGAAAGCCAATATCTGCTGAGTGATGTTTTTAAATGACCCAGCTCCTGGCTAACTCCCTCCCCTAACTTGGCGTGAGCATCAGAGGTAGTGTGCAAAGAATTAACAACCGGGGGAGTCATCACACAACACTAACTGCTCTGCAGAGCTTCCACAGCCACGACAAAATAAAGAAAAAGAAACCCTAAATGAAAGCAGACTCACCGAGATCAGACACAGGTGTTCGTAGACGAAGTGATTAAATACAAAATTATAAAAAGCATAAAACGGGTCTCACCGTTCCGCCTCCAAGCGCATCTCCTCCCGCTTTTGCCTCCTCAGCTCCCGGCGCCGCTCAAAGTCCAAATCCTCCATGATGGTGCCCTGAAGAGACATCAAACACAGATAGGTTCATTTTTCTGGGGAGGAAGGGAAAGCAATCATGTATAATAGTGATCTATTGCCACCCTTAGTAAATATATGTAAAAAAGCTCTAATACAGTCTTGGGTGTTCTGCATCAACACAGCTGATTCCAATGGATGCATAAGTTCCTCAGTAGGCCAGATGCTGCAGGAGCCTGATAATTACTCATTTATTATTTAAGAAATGCTGGAGAGACTCTCTTTAGAAGTGATATTGGACACCACTTCCTTATCATGAAAACTGATGATCATGATCTCATATGGAGGATTTATTACAAAAACAAAAAAAAAACAACCTTTTACTTTTTAGGTTTCTTTTACCACATGTTTTGGATCTTTATCCTGTAAAAAGGCCAAATGACAATGAGTCCAACAGATGCTTGATTATAATGTCTTTGCATATCAAAATAGTTTGAGGCTAGGCACTCAGATGAGGCTCCCAAACAAAAGGACGGCCCACAGCATCACAGATCTCCGGTTTCTTATTACAATAGAAATCATGTACTTTGAGTACAAATCATTATTTCATGCCAAATCCCATTAGAGTGTTTGACAGTAGTTAAATCCTAAATAGGTGAGCAAAACTTAACTTTTGAGCTTGTGATGGTAGGAAAGAGGTCTTTTTACCATTCAAAGAACCAGTTACAATGAAAATTATTTTGTTTTGCTGCAGTGCGATATTAAAATTAGGAAATTTTGACCTCCTTATGGTGCATGTGTGGGAAGATAACACTTCATGTTCATTTATCCCTTTTTATTGTTCCAGTTATCTTCAATGTTGCTTTTTTTTTGTCTTCAATTTTAAGAGTAGCTAAGTGAAAAAACAGCCATATGATTCTTAAAATAAATGCAAACTACAAACATCCCACATTTAAAGAATTATGGAAAAAAACACCACTACTTACATCCTAAATCAATAATTTCTATAAATGCCCCCACCCCCCTGAATACCTGTTATTAAACTATAGGCTGATTTTTTTTTTCCCCCTGCAAAATTTAAGGGAGATTAAGCTTCTGCAATAAAAGATGAAAGCGTTTTAAGCCTTTTTACACATAATAACCAGTGTTGCTTCCCCTTCACACAGACATCAGTCAAACGGCAGCTCATATAGAGCCTGCTTCTGATGTTTAAAAACTACGCTGGACTTAAACAGCATGACGCGCAACTTTAATTGCCACCTTTCTCGATGGGGTTATAATTTTGCACACACAGCTCCGATTAGTCATCAACAAGCTGAGGATTTAAAGCTTAAAAAAAACTGTTGGAAAGCCTCCAAACTAGCTTTAAAAAAAATAAAAAAAGAGAGGTAGGCTGAAGCTAAGGCAGGATGTTAATATCATCAGCTTGGAGTAAATCTAAGGAGAAAAAAACAACTTGGTACACGACTGGCTGTGAGGCCGGAGACCACCCAGGAGCTGCTGAGGCTTCCTTCATAAATCTATGATTCGTGCAAAAAAGAAGAAAAAAAAGACTCTACTGCACACCGATTGAAACGAAGCATGTAATGTAAGCTGTGGATTCACGCATATTCCAATAAAGTAAAGCTATAAAGTGCAAACACAGCTAAGAAGAAGATTTTTTTAAAACATTTCAATGATAAAAAGAACAGCGCCATACCTTTAATTAGCCTCCAAAGTATTTTTTTTCCTCCGTTAAACCATATCGGTTACTCTTAATTGGTTTGTCCGAGCAAAGCCTCAGAGTAACAACAGCAGTGGTCTCCCAAAGCTGGCCTCATTCGACAGAAAATGCTTGCATCTCTCTCCCTTCCCTGCTAGTTGTCCCTCCCTCCTCCTTTCCCCCTTTCTGCCTTTCTGTCCCCCATCTCTGCTTCAAAACTTTTCCTGTGTTGTTTAGAGACGTGTCAGAGCTTGGCTAAACTTTGTTTTCCCTCGTAGCTTCCTGTATGCAATAAGTTATGCATCCCCCCCTCCCCTCCAATAGACATTGCCACCCAGGTATATATTATGCAAACAAGAATGTGGGAGAGGCATTTGTGCTTGCACATACATGCATATTAATGAGTAGAAACAGACGTGTTTGTAAAAACACCTGCAAACTCTCACCCTGCTCACTGCATCTTCAACCTCTCTCATATGAGCCCTTACAGTAAACAAAACACAGGCCTCTGTGTGCAATTATACTCCAAAAGTGATCAGGTTCTTAAGAGACACTCGAAGGAAGAAATCTATGTTAAGCTTTACATTTATTGTCATTTGTGCAAACGAGGGCGTTGGGAAACGGCCATTCACACAACTGCAATTAAGACAATAACCAAAACCTGGTGAGACCTCCAAACATTGTTCTTATCACACGCTTTCCCACAAGCAGCAGCAATGAGGGGGTGTAACTTATTAGCAATGCAAGCACGCAAAGCATCCATAGCCTATTGTTACACATAATGCTTGATTTATACAGCTAAAAGGCATGCATTTTTGTTCAATGCACACAATTTCACAAAATGACTTAATGGCATGTCATCTGTCAACCCTTGGATGGAAATTAAAGATCACAGTTTGGATTACAGTTTGCGTTTCTAATGAGCAATAAACACGAGGAAAGCAATAAAGCTTTTTAAAATGCATTCTGTTTTTATTGTTAGGCTATATCCATGTCTTATGCTCAGTTATTAAAGCCAGTGATTGTGGGTTTGCGGTTATTTTCTTCCTCATCTAAAAGTGCTCCTGCTTTAGCACTTCAGTGTTTAGCCGTCTCTCTTTTCTAAACAATTGATAAAAACATGGTTGCTATTAACTTTGTGCAATCATTCCTGTTTTATCTTCACAAGAGGGTACACAAGGCCAAGTGCTTCTGTGACTCTTATCGTTTTCATTAACTTTGTTGTTTTTGTCCAAAGAAAGTAAAGCAACTTTGTGCTTTAATATTTAGCGGTGTCTTTGCTGGACAAGTCAAAGACATAGCTCCCATCAACTTCTCATATATAAGTTTTGTTTTCTTTTTGTTTAGAAGGTACACCTGGTCCATTCTACATAAATTCCACTCTCTTCCTTTTATTTCCAAAGAAGATACTTCTGCTCATTTGATACAGTTTTTAACTGAGTCTCTATCCAAGAAGATGAATCTTTTAGTGCCATCAGCTGTGTGTGATGTTTGATATTCTACACAATAGAAGGTAATCTTTTTGTATTTAGGTGTGTCCCGTTCATCTAAAAAAATAATTAATAAAGCCTATGATGGCAAATTGTATCATCTTTGTATTTATTTTTACAATACCCATCCCTAAACTTGATGCATCAGTGTTTAGCTGTGTCTCTTTTCTAAACAACAGTTGATATAAACATGGTTTTTATTAACTTTATGCAATCATTCCTGTTTTATCTTCACAAGAGGGTACACAAGGCCAAGTGTTTCTGTGAATCTTATCATTTTCATTAACTTTGTTGCTTTTGTCCAAAGAAAGTAAAGCAACTTTGTGCTTTAATGTTTAGCGGTGTCTTTGCTGGACAAATCAAAGACATTGCTCTCATAAACTTCTTATATATAGTTTTTTTTTTTTTTGTATGGAAGGTACACCTAATCCTTTCTACATAAATTCCACTCTCTTCCTTTTATTTCCAAAAAAGATACTTCTGCTCATTTGAAACAGTTTTTAACTGAGTCTCTATCCAGGAAGATGAATCTTTTAGTACCATCAGCTGTTGTGACGTTTCATTTTCTACATAATAGAAGCTAATGCTATTGTGTTTAGCTGTGTCCCTTTCATCTTACAAAAATGATTAATAAAACCTTTGATGGCAAATTGTGTCTTTTTTTAAATGATATCCATCCCTAACTTAATGCTTCAATGTTTAGCTGTGTCTCTTTAACAGAGGAATTAATGATAAACTGCTTTCTTGCATTCACCTTTCCAAAGCCGTTGATGGAAAGAATGTTGCCAGTCATCATTTGAGCTCTTTCTCTATAGACATGACTCTTCTCTGCCCTCTTAAACCCGCAATTAGTACAAAAACTGGCTGCTAGTACAGAGCCTGCTTCAGCTAGAGGTTTTATACCGATAACAGGGAGATGTTTTCTCCACTTTCACCAGAGGTGGTTAATCCAGGCGCAGAGAATTAAAAGCTTGTAAATGCATTGGTTTCCACCTTGCATTTCCAGCTCCACAACACAGGCTGGAGGCTAATCCTCTGGTTAAGTAAAGAGCACCAAATTTCACCATGCTTTTACAAGACTGCACAAAAATCTCAGCTTGATGTGATCAATTGGGTTTTATTTCATTAGCAACAAAACTTGACTGCCTCTCATGTTTAAAACTGAATTTCACTCCGTGATATGATTAAATCTGACCATGCAATTAGATTTTTACTAATATGCAGCTTTCTAAACCTTCTTGTCTTTTAAAGTCTTATATTGTTAAATCTGCACTTAAACAGTGTTATAAAATAATAGAGTTAAAATGTAATTAAAATGCAAAGCAAATGACTATTCCTTTCTCCAAGCTTAATCACCTGAGCCCTCAGAGAAAGGGCCTTTAGTGCAACCTAGAGGTGTAACTGTGGTGTGCACAGAAGGGACCACCCACACATTGCAAAAGCTAACAAAGCCAGGAGAGAGGAGAAATGTTCCATAAAGTTCAGCAAGCCAGGGTAAACATTTTGTCACATTTTTAACCTGCCTGAGCCTGTCAGCTGCAAAACATCTCCCTTCACTGTGTCCATTTATTCCTGTTTATCTCCATCTATCCACTCCCACCACTCTTTCTTAGCCTTTCCTCATCTGGGCCAATGCCTTCCATACTGGGAATAATGACACATTCACCAGTCAAATTACTACCTGTCGAGACTGCCAGACCCTGGCACACAGCTCTCTGTCTAAGTGCCAGTCTCTTGAAAGCCCTTTAAACCCAGGCTGATATGATCCTCACAGCCGCTGGGATTACGTACCGTATAATAACTCCACCCACTGACAAAACCCCTGGAGTTGAAACAATAGAACCCCGTTGACCGAACGAGGCACCAAACAAAAGGATATATTTATTTTCGGGTTCTGCTGAAATGCTTCCAGCATTGCAAACCTTTCTATCACAGGAGAGGAATTGCTATTGGCTCACAATCTTTGCACAAACAAATTAATCTTCAGGGTAGAGTCATGAAGCTATGTGAGGAATGTTATTTCAACTTTGATTATAAAAGATAGACTTAAGAGACTCCATATTTCTTATTTCATATGCCAGTTAGAGTTCCTCTTCTTTGTGCATAAAAGCTTTGGTTAATCAAAATGGGGTTAAATTGAGACAAAGCAGATGAGCAAAAAAAAAAAAAAAAAACAGTACTCCTATTTATGGGATTCCAAGCTATGTGATCAGTAGATAAAAAGAACAGTAACATATTTTATGACTGTATCAACAATTTAGCTCTTTGTGACATTATCTAATAGCATATATATATTAGGGGTGGAACGGTTCACAAAATCCACGGTTCGGTTCAGTTCACGGTTAGGTGGTCACGGTTTTTGTTAGCCTGACATGTTAGCAGAGATGGGGACTCGAGTTTGTGACTCGTACTCGAGTCGCACTTAAGTCGCATATTTAATGACTTCAGACTCGACTTAGACTTGCATTTAAAGGACTTCAGACTCGACTGAGACTCGTGATTTCCGACTTGTGAACAATATTTTATTCCAGAGTAAAAACACTTATTCAAGTGTTTTTTTGTTTTACTAACTTGACTGATCGCCGCTCGCCTTACCCGCACACAGAAGGGGTAAAAAAAAAAACTAAAAAAAAACTCAAAGACCCAAACCGTGAAGCACTCAAGTTCAAGTGTTTTATTTATACAAAAAGCCACAGCAAAAGTGGCATAATAAATCCTTTTCTTCTCCTGATAAAACCTAAAATTCAAGAGTTTTCCTTAAAAATCAGAGGCTGGAAGTTGGGCTCCGCTTGTTCTGCTGCTTCTGGTGCGAGTGATCGGCCTGCAGCACCCACTGGCTGATCCACAGACTCTGGGGCGCTTCAGCACTGTTCCACTCCCTGGCGTGCCACACCCCTTTCCAGACAGATCCAGCTAAAAAGAGAAGCAAGGAGAACGCCAGCATCCACGCGCCAAAACCCCGTCGGAAGATATATTCCTGTTTATGCTTTAAGTGAGGGGGAGCGCTACTTACAGGCGAGGTTCCTCCTCTGCCCTAATACTTCTTACTGGGCGATCTATGCGCCCTCCTGGTGCACGGATCCCAGCTGCATCTCCCCTGGCAGCGCGTCCGTCTCTGTCACCTGCAGATTCCGTTCTCTTTCTCCTTTCCTTCAGACTCCTTTTATGTCGGCTTTAATCAGCCCTTGCTCACACCTGAGCGCAGCAATTACGCAGCGCAATTGATGCACTCCGCCTCCTCAGACAACCACTTCAGTCCAGTGCGCATGGATTGTCACAAGGGAAAAACAAACCAAAACAACCCAACATGCAGGAAAAATTCAAAAGTCTAAAATAAAGGAAAACAATCATATAAAAAAGAAATATCAAAACATGCAAAGCTCAAGAAGAAAATACAAAGAAAAACAAATCATATCTTCCTCTCCAAACATGCAAAGCAAAAAACTAACATTTAAATGAAAGAAAACCATAAACCATATTTTTCTCTGTGCAACACACTGACGTCCCTGACGCAACAGTACGTGGAAGGCAGGATTGTGATTGTTTTTTTTTCCACAGTCCTCATTTTCAATAAAAGAGCAGACATTTACTGCTAAAACTAGAAAAAGTTGAAACCACAAATGTCAGGTAAATACTGTAAGAAAATGCAAAATTTATCTGGAAAAAAATTTTGCGTGTGCTTTTTTAAATTGTATTTTTCATTTAGCAGTTCCAGATAATGATAATTCCATAGATATACTAGCGACCTTTAAGCTATACCGTCTCAGTGACGGAGATGAAAACACAAGGAGAAACAAGCAAGCACGGAAATTATTGCACTTTTTTAAATGAATCAAGTGATTAGAATTTTTTGTGCGATTAATTGATTATTGCGACAGGCCTTCTCAAGACTTGAGACTTGACTTGGACTTGAGCTCTCAAGACTTGAGACTTGACTTGGACTTGCAAAAAATGACTTGTGAACATGTCTGCATGTTAGCATAAACAAAACGTGTTGCACAATGCTTGCACACTGTTTTTATCCACAACTTTCTTTCTGCCGTCATCGTAGGTCACTCTGAATGCAAAGCGGTCCCATATGGCAGACCTATAAAGTGCTGCTGGCATGTCTTCCAACTCCTGTTGTTTCCCACTCGCCATACCCACACAAAACTTCACAACAACTGATTTTTTTCTGCTACATCCGGCTACACTGCTTCTCTTCTTCTTCTTCTTCTTGTTTACTACTAGTGGTTGGCTTTGGTTGCAGTACCGCCACCTTCTGCTCTGGAGTGTAATCGCTTTGCCTATGAGAAAAAGGAGCAGCGCATGAACCGAACCCAACACAATAATCGAACCAAGACAGTCGAACCGAACGGTTCGGACGGTTTTCATAAACTGTTCCACCCCTAATATATATCTATGTATATTTAAATATATATCTCAATGTATAGCATTTGTATCTCTGCTTCTGTCTCCTTGAACCCCAGTAGCCTCGGCAGATGGCCGCTCACTCTGAGCCTGGTTCTGCTGGAGGTTTCTTCCTGTTAAAAGGGAGTTTTTCCTCTCCGCTGTCGCTACAAGCATGCTTAGCATAAGGGGTTGCATTCGAGTCAATGGGTTGATGCAACCAATTGGTTTTCCTTCGATAGAAAACTTTGAATCATTTGACTGTATGATCTGGTGAACTGTAAAGTGCCTTGAGATGATGTGTTGTGAATTGGCTATATTAAAATAAAGTGAATTAAATGAATTTATTGACCTTCTACCCTCAGACCTTGATCTGACGTTGGAGGGGATTGGATCTTTAACAAGTTCAAGCCTTGTTTGTATGTAGCCGGAAATGCACAAATAAGAACAACAGACTTCACATTAGCTGATGTTGACAATGCGATGGTCAAATGACACAAATAATTATGTAAAAAGCAATTTTTGGTGCTAGAAAGTCACATTTTTCAAACAGTTTAAAGTCTGCAATTTTACAGTGGGGAAGATAGTTTATAAAGCTTTTCCTTGCAAATTAACCACAAAAAATTTGACTGCAATAATTACAAAAATTGCAAAAACACAAGAACAACAGCAGCTTAGATTACACATGCCTGCTTTATCATGGTGAATGTTAAAGACTATTAAAAAAACATAAAAAAAAAATAAACATGGTATTGCACTTCAGTGTTTGGAGAAAGCATAACATGACAAAGAGGGAGGCTAATAAATGAAGATGGAAGACTAGGTTAAACCTTTGCCAACAAATGTGGGACTACAAGCCAAGCTTAGAAATATGTGGTACACAGATAAAGTTAAAAAAAACTTCAATTAGGTATTTTCTGGTCTAAAATATTTTAATGTCTAATCTTGCCTAATGTTTTAAGTTTAAATACTTTTAGAAACTTGGCAAATGTTAATTCTTTTTTGTTTGTTTTTGCATAATAGATATGCATTTAGATACACTGTATTTTAAGCCTTTAAAGTAAATTAATATTTAACTCTGCAAATTGCAGAGGAATAAAATGTCCAATTGTTTGTATGAATACAGATTTCAAGTTAGATGGTGATATTTTCCTTATTGATCCTTTGAGGTTAAATGTTAATAAAAGTTTAAGGCTCTCTAAGTGAAAAGAAAAGCTAATGGATTATACTCCTAATTATCAATCAATCCTCATACTGATCCAATCTGAACTGAAACAAAGCAGCTCAGCCGCTTTCTAATTGTTGCATCAACCACCCTAACCGTGCTGAGAAAAGAATCCTGCAGAGGAGCAGACATTGTTCCGAGTTCTGTTGTGACCCCCCCTGGATGAGCAGTTCTTGGAAGTGTTAGTAGGCTGGCAATTTCTGCGATTGTTTACCAGTGACTCATGTTGTCTGGATCTATTGATCATGACTCTCTCTGAAGCTGTGGATTCCGAAACCCCTAAACAGGCTTAGTAACCATTTGATCAGACATTCCAATTACGATGCATTTCTTTTTACTTTTGAAAGGCAAGTTCTATTTCAACAAGTCATTTAGGTCTGAAGTGATTTCTTTAAGGTTTGGTTTGAAAAAGGAAAACTCTTTCATTGACAGACTGCTGCACCCTAAATGCACCAGGGAGCGTTATCACAGATCCTTCCTCCCTGCAGCTGCAGAAGACTTTATAGCCACCACTGTTCCCAACAACCTCAATAAGTTGTTACATTCATGCTAATTTTTTGCACGATTTCTTTCTTAGTCACTTTAATAACAGGCTGATGGCATTTTTTGCCCATATATGGTGTTGCTGCCATTTTCACACAGCCATTACTGTAAAAAATGTCCACAGCTGTTGTTTATTTTTTATTCTCTAGATACAGAGTAGTTATATTGCAAAAACACAGTAAAGTACAATATTTTATTTGTTTATTTTTCCTATCTGTCATTTTTTTTTTTACCCTTTTCTAAGGTCCACATTGTGTGACCATTGCTGCTATAACCTTTTGCTGCTGTAACACCACCATTTTCCCATTGTGGGACGGTAAAGGGGATTTTCTATTGTGTTCGCATTAAAAAAAAAGTATTTTTCATCTACAAAGCTCTTTATCTGATATATTATCTGTTTGATGGAATAACTGTGCAACAAAACAAGAAAAACAAAACCCGAAAGAGTGCAAATACCATTTCATTCCTCTACCTTGTAAAAAGTACTGGACATTTTCAAAATTTTCACGATTTTAACATTGTTAAATGCAAACATAAACCACACTCTGAGGTTATTTTTCAGTGCAGAAAAACAAAGGTGCATAAATTGCTTAAGATAAAGCTAAAAACCTTCTCAGAAGGAAAGGATGACAAGAAAGAGGCACAGAAAGAAGAGCAGATGGCTACTCTAGTTCAGTTTGAGCTGAAAGTATATTTCAGCAAAGTAAGAATGATCATTTTATGGTTATTTTATCACACAGTTAAAGCCTCTGCAGTAATATAAGCAGGGGGCAGCATAATGAGGGGAAGACGCTCCAAGCTGCTAGGTAGTGCACTCTAACAGCTGTTTAGGCTGAGGCTCCAGGGACAGTTTGAGTTGGATAAACCTAACGTTTCTTGCAGAGGTAAGGAGTCTCCTGAGAGAACCTCTTAAAAGAAGTTCAATCTGTATGTGAGGGGTGTTTGGGAATTAAAATGTGAACAGTAGGGTTTTTTTTTTTCCCCAAGCTAAAAAAAAGCTTTAAATGGCACATTTCTCAACAGCAAAAAGACCAGAATGAAGGAATGGTTAGTTCAATCTATATGTGATTTTCTGACAGGGTGTACATCTAGATGTGGCATTCACTTCGTTTGCTCTTGTAAAGCTTTGGTTCTGCTTTAGGGTATCTTCTCAGACATGCAGGCTGAAGCAACATCCAAGGATGTGCCATGACTGCAAATCAGATTTATTACATTAAGCTGGAAGATTCTAGTTTTTTTGGCCGTTCCCTTCTATTTTTTTTTTTTATTTTTTTTTTATCATCAGGAGAATCTCCTATTATACTTTAAATATTTCAGGGCCAGAGCAGTGAACCAACCAGAGCAAATTATTAGCTAATGGTATATAGAGCTATTACTTATTAACTAAAGTAAACAACCATATCACCAGGAGCTTTCCCATCAATATAACTACCAGAAGGAAAAACCAAGAGATCCTCATTCATTTTACAGGATCCCCAAATGTTTCCCAGGAGAAAAGGATCCAACTTGTGATGTGAAAAACTGTAGTTTAAGAAAAAATTTGTGGTGAATAAATGATGCAAACTATTAGGATTCAATAGGGATGGAATGCACTATTATCTTAATAGTTGACCAAACCCATGGTCATTTTTTTCCAGTTTTTCAACTAATAATGAGTATATTCAATGATCTCCATTAGCATAATCTGTCATTTAATCAAAATATAAAAAATTATACTTGTTCCTTTTCAAAATGATTTAGACTGTCAGTCTAAACACCTCATTTTTTAGTAAAGAGAGCATTTTATTAATTTTCTAATATTCTCCAATGCTTCAGTTAGACTTTGAGGTTAAATAAATTTACTCATTTGTCATGCAGCTTAGCATTTATCTCAGACATTAATCTCTGTAACAATGCATTAAAGACGAAGAATATCCAGTTTTATCATCCGTACAAGAAAGGTGTTAATATTTTAACCCTATAATGCCAAATGTATCATATTTGATACATACGGTTTCTGAAATGTTTTGCGTCTGACACCTTTTGCATAATTTAATGGTAAAAACTTCGCTCAAAATCTGATTGTACACAATCAGATATACCTAATAACAGAGGGCAGAAGACTACACAAAAAATAATCTTGACTTATCGCATAGTAATAAATTATTAATATCAAAAATTTATTTCAGTTTTTTTCTTTTTACATATTTTGTTAAAAGGCCAAATAAGGACTTCAAACCAAAAAAAAGTAATTTTCTGTTTTGTTTTATTCTTGGATCGGGCTTTAAAGGGTTAATAGTTTTTTATCCTATAATTCAATGTTTTACATTTAATTACATATGATTCATTTATTTAAATTATTTCAACTTTCCAATCTTCATGAAATCTCTTAAATAAATTCAATCTCTCATTAAAGCTGAAATTATTAGTATTCAAGCAACATTTACCGTATTTCTTATAAACAGTAATACTGTATTAATGCTGACTTATTTTGTACTGTATTACTGTTGCTCAGGGTTTAATTCTAACTTTCCCACACACATTTCTTTAACTGTTCTTCCTGCTTTGACCACAGCGCCTCAGCTAAACCAACAGCTGCACACTCTGCATAGCTAAAATATGAAGTGAGGCGGGGACGGCTGGCTATGAATTAACTTGAGTGCTCAGTTTAATTTTACAGGGTTTAAGCTTTCATTGGAGCCAAACTTCTTTCTTGATTTGTCATAGCAAATGTCAACCGCAAACTTTTGCTCTCCACGTTCGGATCCTCAGCTGCAGCCATATTTTGTACGCAACATACGGTGGTGGTGGTGGTGGTGGTGGGGGGGTTTGGCCAACTACATCAGCGCTCAGCTTGGCCTCATTACCATCTGCTTTCCGCATACATTCACCCTCTTCCAAAACAAATTTCAGAAGCTTCAGCTCAAATGGGGAAAATTTCCACCAGGCGTGAGCCTACGACATTTACTGGCAAACCTGACGGAGTAATGCCAACGCAAAGTGAAACGCAACCGTGGATGCCTTAGGCGTATTGTCATTACTGACTTAGGATCTAGTGATTAAACGCAATCCTCCGTTAAATCTGTCTTCAGTCTTTGTGCTGACTTGGGCTGTTAAAAAGAAGATCAACTAGCGAGAGGAGACTTCACATCAGCATGATGAAAAGACCTGAAGGTTAAAGATGTCAAGTTTCCATTTGGTAAAGAAAATGGAGACTCCGACATTCCCAGACAATGGTTCACATTCCTTAGCACCTCTCCGTGCCATGTGAATCATATGTGCTGAGACAGGCGGACTGAGGTTTATCTTCTCACACACGCAGCCAAGAAAGTCTCAATGGAATACCGCAGAGGCATTATATGCTGGACAAAACTAGTTAGGGTTGATTTCATCACTGAATCAGAACCTCAAAAGATAAACTGCACTATGATCACAATGATGACGTAGAAGAATTGGAAAAAAATAGCTGATCTGATTCTGAAATGTTGGATTTGTTTTTACTGATCTGCTCTAAGCCAGATTACGTTTCATGTCTTATCAGGTTCTGTTGTACAGATTCCTCATCCATGGCCTAAGAAATTAAGACAAACTATGGCTTAAATTACACAAAGTGAGGTCCAACATGCTGGATTTATCCTTAAAAGGACAGTGCAACTTAGCTGTTCCCATTTCTAAGCCATTTTACTTTCCCAAAGTGACAGTTTTGAAAAAAACTAATATCAGGAGGAACGTTTTGTCCAATTATCTGTCATGTTAAGGAATTCTCCTTGAAAGGAAATTTGTAGTTGGATACCTTACTCAAACACTGGCTCGACTAAGAACAGATTTTTTCAAAGTGTAGCACTTTAAGAATATATTGCAATACAGGAGATAATCCAACAAAACTCTACAGGCTTTTGAATATTTTTCCTTTCCTGAGATTTTTTTAAATTTTATCACACAAGCATTACTTGGATCTCATAATATGGATCAATGCAAAGTCCAATACGTAATAATCAAAAACGAAGATGGAAAAAAGATCGGTTTTAAACATTTTTATCTGACAAAATCTTCATAGCGTGTTATATAGTCTAGTTCAGCCTTCAGAAGTCTAAAAACGAATAATACAAATTACCTTTTAACAATCTGTTCCTGTGAGGAACATGGTGGACTGGCGATTGGATGCTACAAACACCTAAAGCTAAGGATAGAAAGTTACCTTCAGTTTGACAATGGCCATAAATGTGCATAATGGAATACAATGCAAGAACTTCTATTGATACAGAATCAAACTTGTAATTGTAATAATCATATTTATGCAACACTGAAATCATAAAGTCTGCTAATAATAAAAGCTACCAGTTAAGCATTTTAGACACTGTCCATTTTTGCCTGTACTGCTAATCTTGAATTTTATAGTTCTTGAATCTTTTATAGTTCTGCAAACACAACTTCTGTTTAAAAATAAAAAATATCAAGTAGCATACCTCAGCTATTTTTAAATTTTTAATTTTAAATTGTACTTACATTTATTGATGTCTTAGGGAATAAAAGCTAGAAAAGGAGAATTGTAAAGTCGGTTGACATGGATTTAAAATATCTTTACATTTAATAATTTTTTTTTTTTCAACAAAATCCGATTACACCATTTCTTCTCTATTGTTTCACTAAAAAACAAATTGAAATAAATGTAAAAACTTGCTATTTCAATGACTAATTCTAAAAGTCAACTTGAATTTAAAGCACAACTGAATCCAAGCTGTGAAACATATTTCGAAAACAAGTACCGTATTTTCTGGACTATAAGCTGCTACTTTTTTCTCCTGCTTTAAACCATTTGGCTTATTAGAAGGTGCAGCTTTTTTGTGGATTTTTCCAACCCGCCAGAGGGGGAAGTCAAAGACTGAAATAAAAGAATAAGGGGCTAATTTTCATGTATCGCAAAAACATGTTAGCAGTAGGCATGACAGAGAAAAAAATGTCCCGAACTCACATTTATATTATAATTTTTTTTTCAGTTATTATGAAAATTATACAGCACTAGTGGCTCATTTTAATGGACAGTAGGCTGACAAGAAAGGGAGTATGAGAGAGGTGGGGAGACATGCGGGAATGGACCACAGGCCGGATTCGAACCCGGGTCTTACGCATCGAGGACTAATGCTACGTTCAGACCAACAGCAGCAGAGGCAGCAGGAGCAGCTAGTTTACATGCAAAGGCAATGGTTTACATCAAAGTGCAGCAAAACATCTTGCAGCACATTTTTGAGCAGCAGGAGCAGCGCGTCTGAGCAGCTGAAGCAGCGCGTCGTGAGCGTTTGAGCATCTGATGCGCACAACGCACTACAAACGCAGCTTAGACTTAGACTTCTTTATTTGTCATTTTGTATGCACAGGGTGCATACAGAACGAAATTGCGTTACATACAGCTTATGAACGTTGCATTGATATTTCAAATGGCACAAGTTATAGAAAAATACAAAAAGTGCAGCAGTGGTCAAAGTGTGAACAGTGCAGAGGATAAGACACAGTGTGCAAGTTGCAGTGGTTCAGTGCAAAATGGCATTTGTGCAAAAAATGCGTTATTGAAAAATACAATGAGATGAACAATTTAAAGGGCTAAAAGTTAAAAGTTCAGCAGCATTTGATGCCTGATAATGTGCAATAGGTGCAGAGTTCGGATTGTGGATCAAAGGTTCAACAGTCTGATGGCAGTGGGGAAGAAGCTGTTGCACAACCTGGTGGATCTGCAGCGGATGCTGCGGAACCTCTTTCCAGAGGGCAGCAGGGAGAACAGTCCATGGTGGGGGTGTGAGGGGTCTTTGATGATATTACGGGCTCGGGACACGCAGCGCTGTGATGAAATGTCCTTAATGGAGGGAAGAGGAGCCCCAATGATTCCTTCTGCTGTCCTCACCACCCTCCTCACATTCTTCCAGTCAGAGGCTCTGCAGCCTCCACACCACAGAGAGAGACAGCTGGTCAGAATGCTCTCTATGGTGCTTCTGTAGAAGGTTGTGAGGATGGGCGGGGGCAGGCGGGCTCTCCTCATCCTCCGCAGAAAGTACAAGCGCTTCTGTGCCCTCTTCACTAGAGATGAAGTGTTTACAGTCCAGGTGAGGTTGTCCGTGATGTGCACCCCCAGGAACTTTGTGCTGCTGACCACCTCCACAGCTGAGCTGTTGATGAGCAGTGGAGCATGGTGGGGGCGGTTTTTCCTGAAGTCGACGATGATCTCCTTCGTCTTCTCCACGTTCAGGATCAGACTGTTTTCACTGCACCAGTCCTGCTGCTGGAGTTTGAAAAATTTAACTTATGCTGCTCGACGCTCCTCTGAAACAGTTTGTCAACGCCTAAATTAACTTCCAATGCCGAAATCTGCCGGAAAAGCAGTTCGCTTTTATTATCCTGATGCCTGCAGTTTGGATTACGTGAAAACCACTTTCTAGCCGCCACGGCAAACTGCGAAGAGGCGACTGGACCATAGGCTGCTGTTGAATGAGAATCTACCGATGGTATGTGGGGGTCTGAGTGGCTGCGACAGCGAAATACTATTTGAAGGCAGGATCGTAATCTTGATGTGGACTTTCTCACTGAAAAACATATTAAAACGACTTTATTCCCACTGATTGTAGCATATATAGCTGCCATTAATACAGGCAAAGAAAGGATAGGGTAGCTCCGCCCAACACGCACCAGACCCACTTTCCACCGTGCAGCTGAAGCAGCTTTGCTGCACATCAGAACTAAACTACAAGCATCAAAATGAAGCAGCATGCGCATTTTTGCTGCTCTTGCTGCTTTTGGTGTGAACGTAGTATAAGGCCTCCATACATGGGTCGTGTGTGCTAACCCCTGCGTCACCAAAGAGCAAACAAGGGCTTCCTTTTGTTTTGTAAAGTTGCCACCAAACCAATATGATAAATTGGTATTTGTCAGCTGCTGATCTGTTTTCCGAATTAAGCAGCTGTCCGAGAGCAAACAATGTAGCTGCTGGTTGAAAAAGAGGGTAATGAAACGTTGCCTCACTTTTAAATAGTGGCTTTTGCATTAAGAGTTGGATTTTTTCAGCCCTAACCATAAATAATGCTGCAAAGAGGCCTGTGGTGTTAGGCTCTCTGGGTTTTTGCTGTTTTTCTGGTGCAAGTGAGCTTCTTGTCACAGAGGATCTTTGCTGATGGATGGTTCGACCCGTGTTGCTGCACACCTGAGAAGATTTCTCAATCAAGATGACTAGCATGTATATAAGGAGGCGAGGGATCATCGCTCTTCGCCGGATGATTACCCCTGATGGTATTCCAGCCAAAGATCTAAGCCAGGAAAGTCCTTGTATGAATCAGTCTTCATGTGAATCTCTTTTAATGTGGACTGTTATTCCAGACAACACATGGACTTCAATCTAGGTCTGGACGATAATTCAATAATATAAAGCGATTAATAGACGTGTGGCGCAATAGAAAAAGAGAGGGTTAATAAAAGTTCGATATAGAAACACAGGCCGTTTCTCAATATGTGTACTTGTGAAACGTCATCACTGTCAGCCCTAATACTGTTCCAATTCACAAGAACAAGAAGACCAAGAACGGACGAAGTCCCCGGATGTTGTTCTCGTCCCTCCCTATTTACCCAGCATGCATCAGAGCAGACTTGTCCGTTCTTAAGATCGACAGCTGTCCCAGCATGCACTGCGGCAGCAACAGCTTTCAATGGAGTGCTCGCAGAGCTCAGAATATTAAGTTAAATTTTCTCTTTTCTGTTGCTGTTGTTAAATAAAAGTAGGTTTTAAGAGCATTTGAGGAAAGAAAATTATACTTTTTTTGTCCATTTACCAATTTAATGCGTAATTGTAAAAAAATAATTTTGAAGTTGAAATGACCACGGCGATCAGCAGACCTCCGAGGGTAACGGCAGCCAGGTCTAGTCCTTGCCCGTCCGCAGCGGCCCTCTCTCGTCATAGCCGTGTGTGAAGGACCACTGGCTATGATGTCGATTCTTTTGTTTTATTTGACTGTGTTCATTATTATTCACCCAATAAATGAAAAAAGTAAGAATTTATCATCATCTAAAGACTATTAATAACAAAAGGTGAAATGCAGCTCCAGACGAGTAAGCCTCTGTTCCAACTGACCCAGATTTATGCTGCATGCTCCAGGTTCTCCCCCAGTCTATACTTTCCTGTGTTCTTTTCAAGAACATACTTGGTGAGAACACAAGTCCGTTCTCACATTCTTGTGAAGTGAGAACAGTTTTCTATAATAGCTATTAAAATGCCACAGTTTTCCTCCCTTTTCATTGTAACCTATCATATAAGTTGAAGCTCCAGTCATCATTTCCTCCCAACCAATCACAATCAAGGACCCAGGCACGCCGTCGCAAACCACCCTTTGTACCCACAACACAGAGCATGTGAAGATGTCGTAGCAAGGAGAGGCGGTGGAAATTGCCCCAAAGAAGGTTTTTTTTTTTTTTTTACTCCCCAGTTTGGCAATTGGCAAGTCAGACAGAAACCAAAACACAGTGATTTGTAAAGTTTGAAGGGAACCGATAAAAACAAAGTCTGGTAACACAACCACTTGTTTTATCATTACGCTGCCCACACCCAATGGAGAATGAGCTGTTTCTGCCTCGGCTCGGTTCCACGTCATCGGAGGAATCTTCAGGAACTTATGTCAAAACAAAGCAGGCAAAGCAAGCTAAGCTTCTTTATGATAAATACGACAAAGCGTCCAAACGGACATCACTGATGCAGTAACATGCTTCAACGCAATGGATATGCTGCCGTTGTAAAACCTGCCTTCAACCAGCACTCCCTAATTTGTACAATGAATGCCGGGATTTAGTGCAAAATGAGCTGCAATCTGTGTCTTTCTATGCCATAAAATTGGTCCTCAAGTCACATATCCGAGTCTTACCTCAACCTCTCAATTCACTACATACTGTGGACAGAGAATGGAACCTGAGAAGTATTTAATAACATAACTCAGATCTCTTAAGTTGAGTTTAAGTTGAATTTTTCTTTAAAAAAATAATCCAGCTATGGTTTAAAAAGTTGGTTAAATAAAGATTTAATAGGAATTCTTTGTTTGTGTGTTCTTTATTAAAAGTATATCATTTGTCAATATCATAAAATGGCCAGAGATGCACTTAAATTGTGGTTTTAACTCTTTTAGGTAATTATCGATCAATATGCATTATTTTTTGTATCGATATGTTTTTTTCTATATCCTCCAGCCCCACTTTAGTCCATCTCTGATCTTCTTGGAGAAGGTTTTAAAGGTGTGCAGCAGGTCTTCATCACCTGCCTGTCTGCCCTCCAGCATGACGCCTCTTGAAAATACCAACAATCTTGGATCTGACTCACATTCTGCTGGACCTCTGGGTCACAATCTGAAAATCCTGCTGAATAAAACCCCTACAGACCCATGCTATCTGCCTTTCATCTCTCACATTAGCAAATCTATCAGTCATCAATTGTCATCAACTCCTTCCTGATCAGTCTGCCTTCTCCCCCCAGAAAAACCCAAAAGAACCACCAACTTCCCGCCGTTTTGCTTCCAGATTACTTTTGCTTTTTGTCAATAATTGTTAGAACTCATTGGTTATCCATGTTATTCCACATGTGGGTCAAAAGAAAGAAAAAAAAAAAAAACTACAACCCAATATATTACATTTTCTGTGGAAGAGCAACTAAACAACATAACCTCCTTTTTGTGTTTCACTTAAAAACATTGTGCATTTTACAGTGTGCTTTCAGATGCTACACCCACAATCAGGCTAAATTGAAGTGAGAGCATTCCAAAAAGTACAGATCCCACACAAAATAGGGATGTTTGTACAGCATCAAAAGGCTACTGCTCCATATGACCAAATATGGAAGGAAAAAATGCTGCCTTTTCCCGTAACCAAACTGGGAAAAAAGGGAAGAAAAAAAAAAAAAAAAAGAGGAGGGAAGGTTTTCTTGCAAGCTGCATGCACAGCAAGATAGAGCTCTCACACTCACTACATAGTGGCCACAGCCTTGGCTTTCTCTCAAACACAACGAGATGGATGGTGTTGTTGTACCCACCGTGACACCTCTATGTTCGGGCACGGTTGCGCACATGAACGCCGACACCTGCATGACTCTGAGACGTAAAAAAAGAGGCACGCCGATCTTTTCACTGTGCTGACAGTTCATATTTTTTAAACGCACACTTTCTCTCTCACATATGAGCTCTCCACCCGAGTCCCTGCAGCGCCTCACATTCCTCTTAGTGAAAAAGCGGCCGTCTGCAACGCCACAGCCCTCTTCTTAAGTTAGCGATAGCTTGTTTATCTGAATCCCCCTCCCCAATCCCTGGCCTCGCAATGCAACATCCTCTTGCAACTGGCTCTCGCTGAGAAATAAATGTCTATGTGGGTTTATCATTTTACTAGAAACTTATCGAATTATCTTGGATTTTCTCGTCTTTTTCCCCCCTTGTTCTTTAAACCACAGCACCAGAGGAGAATAGAAATGCCCTGAGAACAGAGCATAGCAACAGAAATGATAAATACCACAAAACTTTGGAATTAAACTTGAAGAAAAACTTTTCTTTTTTGAAAGAAGCAATTGAAGCTAGGGCTCATACAGCACCACAGGGTTTCTATAAATGCCTAATGTGAAAAACTAAGGCCTTATCACAGGCAGATTCTAAATGAGAAAAGGCAATGTAACCCAGAGAGGTTTACATTTGAACCCTGGGGGGAGGGAAGGAGATCAAGTAAGGAGACATGGAAGGAAAGAAAGGAGAGAAGGAAGGAATGATAGAAAAAAAAAACATATAGAGAAAGAGCACAAAAGAAAAGAAGAAGACAATAAAAATCAAGGTAATCTGAACGTCTCCCAACAAACAAAAGCTAAATCAGTTGTTTGCGGAGAAGTCATCTGAGGACAATAGAAAAAGGAATGACACAAGAATGGAGGACAAATGGATGAAAGGGAGAGAAAGAAGGGTGGAAACAGACAAAAGGAGGAATGAGAAAACAAAGAGAATGGGGAAAAAAAGGAGGGAGGGGAAAGGTAGGATAAAGGATGAAAGAAATGACACATGGATGGGAATAAAGACAAATAAAAGGAAAGGCAGAGAGAAGGGGAGGAAGCCCGGAAGGAAGGAAGGTAATATGGCTAGAAAGGAGGTAGAGCAAAGAAGGAAGGATACAAGGGTTGGGAGATCGGTAAAGGAAGGAAGAACTGGGGGAGTGACATAGGTCAAAAGAAAGAAAGGAAGCAGGTAGGATATTGAAAGTAAAGAAGGAAAGGGTAAAAAAAAAGCAAGTGTTTATACAAGGAAGGATATAAGAAGAGAACAGAGTTGGGATATAAGGAAGCAAGGCAAAGGAGGAATGTAGGATACAAGGGTGGAGAATGGAAGGAAGCAGGCAAACTAAAGGGGAGAAGCAAAAGCACCAGGAAGAGCGGGAGGAAAGGAAAGGATGAGAGAACATTATGATTTCAAATAGGAAAATAATGGCAGCAAATTTCTTTTCCAAACTGTGTAGAAAAATTCTCTACAGCAAGTATTATTCATTGGTTCTATAGCAAATAAAATAAAAGAAATAACGCACTATTATTTTAAGGTGGTACGTGTTTGAGTTTCCTTTTCAAAACAGAAATGCCTTACGCCACTTGTTGCGTCCCTGCTGTCAAATACTTCTTTGAGTCAATTTCCTGAAGAACGGAAGCCTCTGCTCGCTCCTCCAGGACAGCCCTCGTTGACACCTGCCTTCCGTCAGAGTAAATGAGCCCCGGCCAGAAGTCTGCGTCTGCACAACAGGACATCAATCTGCTACGAGCGAGCTGACCGGGGAGACCAGTGGAGCCAGAGTGCTGATATATGGCGAGTTTCTCTGAAAGCACTGCTACTGCTGACACTGTGGCCAGAGAACAGATTATCCAGCTGATGGCAATAAAGCAACACTGCATGTAAGAGGGTGAAATCAGGCTTTTACTTGTTGACCACCACTAAAAGAACCCCAGAGGAGGATCTACAGCAGCCCACCTTCTCTGGTTTATTGGCAATAACATGACAGGCTGGAATCATTAAGTGGAACATAAAAATGTATTTCTCATAAAGCTTGAGAGGTTCCTTATGTGTTTCCCTGCAGGAGAAAGTGGAAACAAAATGGATCTGCTGAGCAACTGTGACACGCTTCCTATAAACGCCACGCTTTGGACGCGAGGCGGCTCCCTCCGTCAGCCTGGAGAGAAATCACACACCGGTGAGAGCGAGAGAGAAAAGAGAAAATCGGAAGAAAAAAAAAAGGATTGTAAGCAGTGGAGTGATTTATGAGGCTGACTCAAACCCACACGAACGCAGAATGTCTTCCTATCATACCTTACATGGAAACATACATGAGGCCGCATTGCGTGATGCAATGCCCCCACGCTGCGAGGGTCTGGTGAAAACATGACAGCTGAGTGAAGACTGACACCATATTGCCTTTTTTGTGCATGGATGGCAGCCCCCTTTAAAAAGCAAACTCCATCAAATAGAGGATTTACTTATATAAAAATCACTCTAAAGTGCCATAGATCTTCAACTGCCCTGCCTTGCTTTAGCACATGAGTAAATCACAAGGCGAGATGCCATTTCTTTTTTTTTTTTTGGAGCCTACTCTGCAGGCCTTTTCAAGGGTATTACATGACAAGGTATTTTTCAAAATAAGGGCCTGCATTCCTGGAGAGAGATAGGAGGAGATTAAAGTGTGGGAGGGAGGACAGTGGGGTGGTGGACCATCAAGATGACCTGACCGAGAAGGCTTATTACTCACACTGTATGAGGAGAGAAGGAGAAATCCCCTAACGCTGTACATAGCTTAGTCTTCCTGGAAAAATACAAGTTTTTTTTTTCTTTTTATTTCAATCAATAACCCATTGTACTTAGAAACATGTCAGCGATACGAGGGGGATTCATGAACAACTTGAGTAAAGGGATTCAAGTCCAAGCTGCCACGTGGTGGATGTGTTTGAGTGTTGGGCGACATCCAATTTCAATTCCCTTCCTCACATTACACCTCAGCATACGGGATTACTATCCGTCTACAATTTTGCCATGCATTTTAAACACATTTTAGTGATTTCTAATCTCATTTTATTAGATTTTCTTTTAGAACATGTGCAAAACTACATTTTCCAGCTGAAGATGAGATTCTGAAATGTGCCTTGAAAACACTCCAAGGACAAGAGGATATTTCTCAATTCAAAACAGAAGACTGGGTTGTCATCTATACTTTAATAACAGGCTCTACGCAACAACCAGTTTGCTCGGCTTCTGCTTGCTTTTCCTTAGTGTAACCAACCACCCCCGGAATACTGAAGGAAAATGAGTATTGCTCAATTTGCGCCAAAAAACGGGGTTACCATCTTTATGTGGAAAACAGGCTCTGCTTCTATAGTGTGTCCCACTGCTTTCATTTAATTGACATCAGAAGAGCTTTGGTCTATTAACCAGGCAGCTCTGCTTCTGCTTGTTTTTCTTTGATGCAAACATGGCAGCTTTTTTTTCATAGCAGTCTGCCAACACTTTATTTCCCGGTGAAACCTGCGTAACTTTTCTCTTCCACAGCTTACAGTGTAATGGTTGCAGCACTACTGCAGAGTGATGATTGGATGTAATCATACTAGCAGAAGATGTCGCTCCTACTCCAAATCAAAAACTGCGCTAATTAAGTTTGCACAAAGTCAATGGATTAAAACGGAGACATGAAAGCGTGGAGACGAGGAAACAACTATGCTATTTTTTCAAAGAGGAAGACAACGAGAAGACATTTGACTTTTTTTGTATGTTTTTTTTATAAACTAAAATCAGCACCACTGTCCAGGAAAGCAGGCCTGATAAATCCCTGTTTATTGAAAAACACAATGCCACAAACTACAAATGTCAAATTCTTTTCTTAATCAAGTCCAAGTGAGTCAGATGGCAAGCGGTACTAAACTATCATGCGTCTCGTCTCGTTTATGGAAGTCCTTTCTCTCCACTGTGTCTCTGTGCTTGAAAAGGATTGGAAAACTTCACAAATATGGAGAATCAATGCATATCTCCGATTTCCATATACAGAAACTTTTAAGTAATATCTAAATGTGCTTGATTACTGAAGACTTGGATTAGAATATATGTTTACCAAATACTATTAACTGCATTACATTAATGCGAGATTTAAAATTCCTCTTCTGGTCAATATATTTCCTGCTGTATATATTTGGCTTTTAGCTTGATTAAAGTCACTGAATTATGTAGTGCTTTAACAGCAATAAAATGCTTTGTGTCTTATAGCTGCTTGATGCTGTTGCATGATTTCATTCTAAGCTGATGCATAGAAACATTTTATTTAATTAAAAAGCCGATATTAACACGATTATTTTTATGATGTCTCATCTGCATCAGATCTAAGGTCTGCTACAGTCTGCCCAATGTAACGACCACTCAAACGGTCAGTTTACCAATTTTAATTTTCAGTTTCATCAATGTTGGCCCCTACAATAACAAAATTTTACAAGTCATCAAATAGCACTCCAGAATAAGCGGAAGCACATTCCCTGAGCAGCATCGAGCTCACCCTTTCCTTGCGAAAGAAGAAAAATATAAAAGTCTACGATTTCCGTACCACTGATCCTCTCAGGACCCCACCGGGCTGAAATTCACTCGCTGCACAAGATCTCCTTTCCGTGCATGGCAGTGCTGACTGTTATTAGAGCAGCAGGCGGCCAGCTTGGACGCGTACAGGTCTTCTGCCCCTGCTAAACCTCACTGGAGGTGAAGCATCTAAGCCGGGGGTCTCAAAGCCTGAAAAAGCTTTGCACAGGTGTATGAATGCTTTAAGCTATTGAAGACAGATTTCACACATAGCTGCCTACTGTTGTGTGACCGCAGCATGAAACCTCTGGAGTGACTTTATTCTTTTTCTTTTTCATTTTTTCCATAGCACTTGTACTTTCTCAGCCATTGTGCTCAGTCTTACATGCAAGCACAGGGTCTTGCAAAAGTACCTCTTAAACATTTTCACATTGTATCACCTCAAAAACAGCACATCTGAGTGCATCTTCTTGTGGTTATATGATATAGATTGACATAAAACTCATGTTATTTTGGTTTTCTTTTTGCAAATATGAACTAAATTTAGAAATAATTGAATTCTAATGTTGGTATAGGCAGCATCATGCTGTGGGAAACCTTTCCGTCTTTCCCCTAATTTTGAAACGGATTTTGATTTTGGATCAGTACATTTAGTGAATGAATTGATTACACTAATATGCCATAATATAAAATACTTAACTTAATTTTGGCAGTATTATTATGGTTTTCATTGTAATGCAGGTAGTCCCAACATGAGAATGCGCCCCCTAGGTGGAACACAGTGTAATTACAGGGGGGGGGAAATAGTATATAGAGAGGTAATAAAAGATATCATGGCATTATTATGGTAAAAAAAACCCTCAAAAACTGATTTTTTTGTAATTTAAAGGACGATTTTTTCTTCCCTGCATTGATGAAAACCGGATAATCCCACAGTATGATGCTGCCTCTAACGTGTTTCACCACACTGATTCCATATACATGTTAAATAGCACTGGTTTTCGCTCTAGTTTTGTTAAATTAGCTTGCTAAATAACATTTCTTTGCACTGGATCAGATTACATCATACGTCATTTGCATGCACTGCAAAAAACAGAAATCTCAATAAGTAATTTTTTCTTAAAATAAGTGTGTTTTTCCTTGAATTGAGGAGTTAAGTAAGACACTTTGCCAATGGAACAAGACAATTTCCTTTTAAAATAAGAAAAAACAATTTTATCGTCTTATTTTAAGTAAATATTATCTAACTATCTTATTTTAAGAGTAAAAATACTCATTACATTGGCAGATCATCTTATTTACCTGCTCAAATTAAGGGTAAATATACTTCATTTAAGAATTTTTTACTTATTTCTGGATTGTTTTTGCAGTATTCATCATTAGATTCCTAAATGCAATCATTTCTTTGTAAATGCAGGGACTGAGGTACTGAGAAGACACATGCTCTAATAAAATGTATCATGCATGCTGCCTAGAACCATCAGGTGAAGTGGTTCTGGAGTTTGCATGACTAATTCTTATGCGCTAGTCTGACCATAAGCAATGCATTATGCATGTCATCTTAACACCTGCAAAACACCATCTCAGGACTTTTATTGCTTTTCTTTTTTTTTTTAAGAGAGGAGAGTTACCCCACTTCGGCCTCATTCTTCTGTCTCTCAGCGGTTATGTGATTTTGGGATCCATTGCCAAAAATTCCAGGAAACCCTAGAGCTTCATGAGACATAACAAAGCTCCCTCTCTTCCTCTGAATGAGTCCCTTACAGTGTGTCTGCCTCAGCAGGCCTGAAAGCTGTTCGGCTTACTCATCGAAATCGACTCGCATCACCCCAATGTGACGCCTGCGCTAATTCACAACCACAGACTATTTAGACGTCGGAAGACGCAATCATCTTTCAATACTATTAAGCCTGATCTGGCATTTACTGCTAAATTAGGAAGAAAATTCAGCTTCGGAGGTTAATATATGCAAGGCTCATAAGTCTCCTTAATTCCTAAATTTATTAGAATAACACACATCTCCGACAGGCATGAAATTGTAAATAATTGAGCGCTGCTTTTAGAGAGGATTCACTGGTCGCTCAGATGAGGTCGCTGTAAGCTTTTAATGGCAAAACTGGAAATTAGATTTGGATCAGCAAGGCAGCAGCCCTATTCTGGAGGACATCCAAAACCACATCCACCCCCCCAACACTAATCTGTCCATGGGGGGGCGACCCATGTTTTCTAGTGACGAAATTTCTCCATTCCACTTTCAAACACACAGATAAACGCAAATACAGACGTCCCCTCCTTAGCCCGCCACCCAGCTCGTGTTTATGTTCACTGCATGAGTGACTGGTATTTCATTTCGTCCCCGTCCAAAGCCGCTTTGCACAGTTTGCCTTGGCCAAGGTATCATTACTGGTCATTAAGTCTAACCTGAACTAATAGGGGCTTATTTTCCAGAGGTGGTCTCCCAGGTGGGTGTCACAGGAGCGAACGGCACTGCAGGCACATGGAGTCTAATAAAAAATCTAGCCTGACTCAATCCGTACATGGGATGCAGATTAGCTGGCAACAAGAACCCATTGTTCCACGCTTTGTTTCTCATTAAGGCGGACATAATGAGGGCAAACAGACTGGGTGCCATGTTCATTTTCTTAGATAAACCCTGCAGTACCTTCTTTATCAGATCTGACAGGCAAACACACACACAAAAAGTCCTCCACAAAAATTTAAAAATTACAGATTCTATTTTATTTTGACTCTAAAATGGGTTTAAAATATAAATCTGATAAAACTGTGTCATGCATCTGTATTTAAACTCCTTTATTCAATTACCCCTAAATAAATGAGTGGTGATACCAATTGTTTTTAAAGTATTATACTGAGTAACTGGATATTTCCTGTGTGTAATTTAATCTGAGTATGTCGGCAGCTGTTCTATGCAGACTAAGTAAAGACAGCAGACACACCAGGGATATATGTGGAGAAGATTAAAGTTCAATCAGGTTGTTAAACAATATCTCACAGAACACTGTTCAATCCATCATCTGAAAATGGAGTCTTCCAGGACTGTAAACCTACCAAGACGAGGTTGTCTGCATAAACTGAGCGGCTGAGAAAGAAAGCATTAATCAGAGAAGCAGCGAAGAGGCCCATGGTAACTCTGGAGAGGCTCTACATGGAGTATCTGTTGTTAACAACTCAAATCTGTCCTTTATAGAAGAGTGGTAAGATGAAGCAAATGTTGAGTAAAAAGTCAAATTGGATATTTTCCAAAAGAGAGAGTCATAGTCGACTGAACTATCTGATCTGCGATACGCTGAGAACACAATGTGAAAGGCAAAAAAAAAAATAAAAAATACAATCACAATCACAATAACAAAAAAAGTAACTTTTTCTTAAAATAAGTGCATTTGTTCTTAAATTGAGGAGGTGAGTCAGACACTTTGCCAATAAAACAAGACCATTAACATTTAAAATGAGAAAAAAAAAATGCATTGTCTTATTTTAAGAGCATAATATCTAATTAAATACTAATTCCATTTGCAGATCATCTTATATACTAGGGGTGGAATGGTTCACAAAATCCACCGTTCGGTTCGGTTCACGGTTTCATGTTCACGGTTTTCGGTTCGGTATATGTTGATTGTTAGCCTGACATGTTGGTCATGTTGCTGTTAGCATATACAAAACGTGTTGCACAATGCTTGGACACTGTTGCACTTTTATCCACAACTTTCTTTCCACCGGCATCGTAGGTCACTCTAAATGCAAGGTGGTCCCATACAGCAGACCTATAAAGTGCTGCTGGCGCGTCTTCCAACTCCTGTTCTTTCCCACTCGCCATACCCACACAAAACTCCACAACAACTGATTTTTTCCTGCTACACCCAGCTATGCTGTTTCGCTTCTTCTTCTTGTTTACTACTGGTGGTTGGCTTTGGTCGCAGTAGTGCCACCTTCTGCTCTGGAGTGTAAACGCTTTGCCAATGAGAAAAAAGAGCGAACCGAACCAAGACAGTCGAACCGAATGGTTCGGACGGTTTTCATAAACCCTTCCATCCCTATTATATACCTACAAAAATTAAGGGTAAATACGCTTAATTTAAGAAATATTGACTTATTTCCAGATTGTTTTTGCAGTGTATAGTGAAACATGGTGGTGGTAGTATCATGCTGTGTGCATAATGCACATCAGCAGGGTAAGAGAAGCTTATAGGAGGGTGGATGGAGATAAATATGGGGGAAAAACACTGATATAGGTGGCAAAAGACTGGAGGCTGAGGGAGGGAGGCTCTGCAATGATCAATGTTTTTCCAGGAGTTATAATGAACTTGTTAAACTTCCTTCCATAAATCTAATTGAATATGGTTGAAGTGTTCAAAGATATCAACTAATAAATGTGATGGAGGTATTCTGCAGAGGCGTAGAGAACATGCCTGCAGCAAAAGCAAAAAATGATCAGAAAATGGTTAACAAATTTTATCAGACCAAGAAACAACCCACTGAATCCTAAAAAAAATTGCCAAAATGATAAGAAATGACAGAAAATCTGATAAATATCTTTTTGCTTTCCAATGCCAGCATTTGAACGTCTTCGTATATTTGGGCCTCGCTCTGCTCCGTTGTGACAGGTGTCATCATTAATCATGAAGAAAGAAGTCATTAGTTTGAATGCAGGGGTAATTAATCTGCGCTTACACTCCATTAGATGACATGCCCAATTTGTGCACAGAGCTGTGTACTGTGTAAATAAGCCGAGATGATGGCACCCTCAGCCTATTATCCCTTAGCGTGTATGTTAGGAAGCTAGAGTACCTCGAAACAAGCCTGCATTGCATCGATATGTTAGATTTATCGGATCAGAGGATAATTATACACACATGTATGTCTGATTTAGCAGAGCGGCTGGACTTTAGCAGTTAAACCAAACCATAACCCTCCAACAAGGTTAAAGCTGCAGCAGGGGCATGTAGTATGAATTAGCCCTTAGTTTAATAAGTACCATTTGGCTGTCACCTCGGCGGCTGTAGAGCTGCTCTATTACAGCAAAGCCCCTCTGGTATTGAGCCGGGGTTATTCAATAAAAACCTGACTGAGTGTTTCTCCCAATCACCGCTGGCAGAGCTCTGATGAGGTAAAGAGGCCTCCAATGCCAGCAGCTGTCCCCGTAGTGCGCCGTCTGATTAAAATGGTTTTCTGAGGCCATATTTTTGCTCTCCTTGTAACCTTGCCAGAAACCGAGCTAAAGTACAGAAGGAAAAAAAAAAAAAAAGCCGACAAATTACTCAACACATACCGAAATTAATCCGCAAAACCAGATCTGATCTATAAAATGCCTCGGGGTAGGTAGAAGGATAGATTTCTACTTTTTTTAACAGAAACTTGTGCACTGCCACTCCATGTAAATTGGTAGTAAGTGACAAGCTCCAAATGGCTTTGCATTAGCTATTCTGCACGTGCATTCCTCAGCCTTAATCATTTTCATACTCACATTTATTCTTACAAACCCCTCCTCCTCCCCTCTTGACCAGGCAGCATGGGGAAACGGAAAGAAGGGGGCAACAATGGAGGAGTGCACAAGTGCCGGCTCCCCAGTTCTCTCCTGTAATACATTCCTGAGCAATCCTTCGAGCCTCATATGTAAATGCTTCAGTATGCTTCTGATTAGGAGGCACAAAGAGTACACTCTATAAATGCACTGTTAAACAATTACAGCAGTTCCCAACTGCAGCTCCGACACAGATCCAGACGGGGATGCGCGGCCCGACGCCCGAACCAGGGAGAGGAAAGCTCAACATTGGTGCATAAAAAAATGTTTGCCGGACCTTGATGCTAAATGATTGAGCCTTACACTACTAAAGAAGTTAGCATTAAGATGTAAAAAAAGCACCAAATGAATAACGGAAAATAGCTTGAGGAGGAATGTTGGACCATTCTTTTCAGGAATGTTTTAAACTCAGTTTAGTCGGGGGGTCGCTTTATAACTTTCTCTTTTCCGATACAAAACCGATATTACAGCTTTGAGTATTGACCAATGATACGAAGGATATTGCTTATCTTATTGTGTGGAAAGATAAAGGTTTGATCACTTGATATTTCTCAAACAAAATAGTCAACAACATAAGCCAAATAAACTTTAAATAAAAGAGTATAGCTTTCTAATACCTGAGATTTTAGAGGCAGGCTGATATATTCCGATTTTTATTTTTTGGACGGATTTCTGATACAAATAATGGATCGGGACGGCACTACACTTTAGAGTACTTTATTCAAGCACATCCAGCCTGTTTGAGACATCTCAGGCAGATTTAAGCTCAGACTTTGAATAGGCCACTGCAACATTTCCCCTTTGTTATTTTTAGATATTCAGAGGCTTGTTTGTGTGCTTTGGATAATTGTCCTGTTGCATAACCTTAGTAAACTTAAGTTTTTAGACAATTGAAGACTTGGGATGTCCTGATACAACATTTCAAATTCTGATCTTTGAGAACTGACTGATATAAAAAAAAATGACCCAATACAATATAAGAGAGAATCCTAAATACTTATTTTGTAGTGTAGAATGTTAAAAAAGGTTTGATCGAGTGATATTACTTAAACAGAGAACAATAATAGGTACGAGAACAACTGGTCCATTTATTTAACCAAGGGGGTTACATAAGCTTTAGGCTAGGCATCCCCAAAGTCGGTCCTCGAGGGCCGCTATCCTGCAGGTTTTAGAGGTTTCCCTGCTTTAGCACAGCCGATTACGATGATTGCAGTTGAGCAAAGGCCTCTAAAATCTGCAGGACAGCGGCCCTCGAGGAACGACTTTAGGGATGCCTGCTTTTGACAAAAGTATTGTGTTTTTCTTTAAGCGTGTCTTTAATATTAAAGACATTCAGTGTTCCTGCCTAAAGTCGATTTTATGGTTCCATCAATTTAGCTAAGTTTTACAGGTTCTTGCAAAGCAAATCAGCCCCTTGACCAGCACACTACCACCACCATCTTTAACGTAATTTTCGGACTATTAGCCGCACCTGAATATAAGCCGCAGGTTTTTTTATGTTTAACGCAAACTGTCTTGTGCTCGCAATGTCCGTCTTTCTCGCTGTCGTTCTGTCTCTACCGTACTTGCGTGTTGAAGCAAATGTGACGTCAACATGGTGGATGCTAAAATTAGGAGTGCACGATATTGGGATTTTGGCCGATATCCGATATGCCAATATATTAAAACTTATGTAGCCAATAACCGATATCGATACCGATGTTAAAGCTGGACAAAAATAAGTAGTCATTGAAAATAGCAGTTTTGTTATCCATTTCTGACACTTTGAAAAATAATATACTCAAATATATTTTCATATGCTGATATAAAATTGATTTTTAAAAACACGGTATCGACCTATTTTACTTTCAAAATCTCGTAAAATTTCATCGTTCTGTTACAACCTCTCATGATATTTTGCAAATTCTTGTGAGATTTTGTTAGTAAAATAGATCAATACCGCGTCAATATATCAACATATAAAAATATGGCAAAATTTCGTGAATTTTCGGAGGATTTCGTAGCATAACGATGACATATAGCAATATTTCATTAGTAAAAGAGATTGATATGGTGTTTTTAAATGGCAATATATCAGCATATGAAGATATTGTGATATTTTAATGTATCAATTTTTTTCCCTCATCTTTAGAAGTTTTTAAGTCTGTAAAAAAGAAGTTTTTGAGGAAGAAGAAGAAGTAGTATATATTTTTTTTTTTTTTTTTTTTTAGAATTTAGAAACTCAAGCTGATCAAATATCGGGTTAAATATCGGTGGGGTGGCCGATGTCAGATATTCAGTTTTAAGGCCGATACAGATAGGGGGCTGATTATATCATGCATCCCTAGCTAAAATCCATAGATTTAGGTATTACCCTAGTGGCCGTTAGCTGTCAAAGTACATAGATAAGCCGCATTGTTATATAAGCCGCAAGGTCGAAAAATGGGGAAAAAGTCACGGTTTATAGTCCAAAAAATACGGTAAGTGTTGGTATCATAAGCATTTCCTAGAATGATACAGTAGTTTTATACCACATGCAACATCACTAATAACTGAAAGGTTCATACATATCCAATGGTTCTTACAAATCCTTTGCTATGTTGGATGGGTAAAAAAAAAAAAAAAATGTATCACTTTGTTGCAATTTATCTATTCACAATTCTTTATCCATTTAGAAAATCTTACTATAAGTAAGCAAGCTAATAATGGTATACTTGGCCAATGATCCACAGCAGAAGGAGCAATCTCTTCAGGGCTGGATGTTTAAAACCACTGTTGAAAACTCCTCAGAAAGGAAAGTAGGTATTGGCTGTCGCAAGCAGTCTCTAAAAAACTGTTACTGGCTGACTGGCATATTTAGTCATATGATCAGGGTCGTAGAAAATATCTACGTTTGTGTTTACAACAACCATCAAATAGAGCTTAAATGTGTTGTTGAAAGACTGAAGAGTTGAAATATCACTGTTGAAATATCTCTTGAACGATATACTAAATGTCACTATATTCAAATTGTTTGGTAACGGAGCTGAACTAAGCAACAATTACTGATGACTTGAATAGAAATATAAAACGACACGCCGTCTTTCTAATTTAAAACTGGATCATGTAAAAAAGATTCAGCCAAGCAAACTTCTGACAAATTTTATACGAGCAGGGTTTGTTGATGTTGTTTGAGACCATGTTACAACACCACATTTTAATCCGAAGCCCAAAATAAACAGTTCCCTTCAACAGAAAGCATGCTCATCTAAAGATCCAATCATGGAGGGAGTAGAAGAATAATGCGAATACCCATTTAAGGACAGACTGACTGTTTTATTTGGATGAGGTAAGTCCTGACTTTCATCATTACTACATACTAGTCCAATTTCACTCCTGCCAGTTCTCACTCCCAGGATGGCAGCAATCCAACATGACCTCTCTAAGCTGTCCCCAGCAATCACCATGCACACTTCAACGCATTAGTAAAAGCCACAAGCATAAATTCTGCAGGCCTATAGCTGACCTGTAAACCAGGCTGTCTGTACCCATTCATTGAACGGTAAAGCCTCCAAACTCTGTAAACACATGACCTCATCTAGTCATGTGTTCACACTCAATGGTACTTTTCACACACTCCTCGACGGTTTACATTACCATATAACCTCCATTACCCTAAAAAATGTGAGTTTTAAAAAGGAATTTGACAGTCTCTTGATTAGCCACGATTGTTTGGTTTCAGTAATGATTGGGGAATAAGCCGGAAAAACTGAAAGTGGAGGAAGAAATTAATCAGAAAACAGAAAGACAAAGATTAAGCCAGCATAGCTGCTGGGTGGGAAACGTGCAAGGTGGTTCCTCTGCCACGGGGACATGCAGTGCACATCTGAGGTCCCAGCGGGACGCCGGCGAATGAAAACACAAGGCCAATCAGCTAACAGAGAGATTTCCTGTGCTTGTTTTCTAAGATGAGAAGAAGCCTAAAGGCTAAATGTCCCCCTCTCAGCAAGGTTGCACATTTCTCAGGGTAACCCGCTTTGGGAAATGCAGTGGAGAAACATGCATCTTTGTGGGATGACATCAGAAGTGCTGCTTAGGAGCACTGACCTCACTCGCTTGCAATCAATCATCCACTTGAAATCTGGACTACGTGAATCCGAGCAGGTTTTTTTTTTACCTTTTAAGATAGAAACCAAGGCTGCCTCATGAATTAAATCATCTCCCAATAAAAATACAGCTACAGTAATAGAAGTGTCTATTTCTTTTTCCAGAGCTATGAAACCTCTGGCAGGGCTGGCATCTGGCAAATAGCAGATGGTGGACGGATATGAGAATTACCAACAATAGCGTGCCATGCTGCCAGTTAGGCAATCTGGCCCTGAGTGATCACACTTTAAAGTCAGAAAACCATAGGAGTGAGAGGCTGATCTAACAAACCCTCTCCATCAGAGTGTGACTAAAGCCCAGAGGAATTCAAACAATGGTTTTCTGGCCCACATGACTGATTTAGACAGTCGGATCAAAGTTGAAGAGTTTGACAGAGAAAGATAAAAAAAAAAGGGAAATGTAGGAGAGGGGATAATTATTAAGGCCTTCATGCTGTATGGTGTATTGAGTGGTGGCTTGAGGAAAATAACTTGGAGTGTGGGTTGATTAAATAAGGCTAGGTTTGGTGGTGAATGTATAAAATACCAGGAGACCACAGCAATTATTCCCTGTACTTTAAGAGAAGAGTCTGAGAAAAAAGCCGACTCATTCCAAGTGGACTGTAAGGGTGGAAAAAGTTATACCAAGGTTTCTAAAAGCTTGGGTTTTACATTAAATTAAATGTTCTGTTTTACTCTACAGAGACGTGAGCACAAGATCTGAGTTTTTATGAGGTGCATAAAGTTGGCATGGGCCAGTGACTGGGTTTAAACTTTACAAAACTAGTTCAAACAGCTGAAATGCTAATGCTCATCATTTATTATTGATACAACAGGTGAATATTAGGGTGCAATAAGAATTTAAGACACCACTGTTTGAATCTGCTGACATTTTCCAACAAACTTTTACAATAATTGAAAGGTTTTTTTAATGAGATGCCAGAGAGTTTGGGAGTCATTGGAGAGATCTCTGGCTGAATCGGGCATAAAGTAAGACTGCATCACCTCCGATCCCTCCTGTTGCTCTCTACTACCAAGTGTGCTGATTAGAAGAAAGTCACGACACTTTACTCTCTTCTAACAGGAGAGATTTGGATATTCTGAAACACCTCCAATCGTGATTTGAAGACTACAACAGCAACCAGTCACTCCTGCTGCAGAAAGACTAGAAAGCTATGAGTGTACAACAGCCTAAGCCTAATTAATTAGCCAGTTAACATTAGCTTGTCTTTTTAACAAGAGAAGGAGCAAAACAAGGAATTGCAATTTTAGAAAACCAAACTATTTGTCAAACTGTAATAAAACGTATAAAGTAGTCAAGTGTTTTGTGAATGCTTTAAGCCAGAGGGGTTGACGTTTCAGATGTAGTTGTCCACATGTTGTACAGATCTATGATAAAGCTGGCAAAGGACGTCTTCACTAGCCTGATAAACCAGGCTTAATGTGAGATTAAATGTGTAATTTAGTCTGGCCCCGATGAATGAGATATCAGAAGATTGTTAATGAGAACAACTCGTTTTTTAAACCGTGTCTGTGCCTATTGGCAAATGCTCTGACCAATGAGCGCAACTGACTTTGACATAGTAAGCGCGACAGAAAGCTGGTGGAGGAGTGTAAACGTCCTTCTTAAAAATGAATGACTGTAGAGCCTCTTCCTGCTCACGATTCAACGAAAACCCCAAGTCTAATCCTTCCAAAACTGGTTCCAAAGCTGAGTCAAACAATAACTGTTCAATAGTTGTTGCCATCTTCCTTGTTGTGCTTTCTTCAGTGCCACGCAGCTTTGTCGTCACGCCCTCAAAACCCCGCCCTCTTTGCATCAAAAAATTCAAAAGGCATCTCTGTGTTGTGATTGGCCAGCTAGTTTTAGGGCCTGGGGCATTGATCAAGGCTAGTCCACTCAGAGACAAAAATGATTTTGGCTGCTGGTGGGCGGGGCTAGTTTACCCCTTTGGGCTGGCAAAAATTTGGTCAGTAAGTCCTAGAATGCAACAAATACTTGTAAATTGAGAAGCTTCTTAAAGAAAAGGACAAGCTACATACAAGTTAAAGTTCATATGCATTGTAAGTAGGTCTGAAACAATGTGATTAATCGCAATTAATCGATGATTGAAATAATCGTCAAGTAATTTAGTAATCTATTAATCCTGAACTGGAGTGTGCAGACTCTAAAACATGCCATTAGCTGATAGAGCAACCCACTTAGAGCAGTAATAATACCAAAAGTGTGAAAAAAAATGCAAACATTTTGCAATTAAGATCAAAATCTTTTTTGTCTGTTAATACGCTCTATCCAGAAGTCTTCAAGTAGAAAAGATTCAGTTTCACCTGGTTTAATTTCGCAAAAAGTCTTCTTTAAGGAACCTTTGGCTTTCCGATTATGAATCGATTCATCGAAAAACTAATCTACAGATTAATCGATTTGCAAAATAATCGTTAGTTTCAGTCTTATTGTTAACTGTTAACTACTGGATATACTGGATTTGGAAACAATCTTGTATGAAATACATGACCAGACATCTACAACTTTGATAGCCTGAATGCAAGATACCAATTTCTTTTGCAGTCAGGCCGTTCTTTGCCATTCAGACTTTGCCTACAGTGCCAATAAACACTGTAATACCAATATGTTTAAAATATATTGTGAAACTCTATTGCCAGAGACGTTCGAGTTGGTATCTGCTGCTTTGATTCTGAAAGTACGACAACAGAGATATTTCATGTTTTTGGAAGAATATAGACAGTAGTTTTGCCAATTTTAAAATTTGAAAAGACAGATTATTTCTTTTTATTCCTGGTCCACCAATATGAATAACTGATATTTGGCAGTTTTGAATGCGATTGCCAACATCAACATTTTTTTTTGCTTTAAAGTGTGACCCTGGTGTTTGTACTAAAGAGCATGAGACTGTAATAAAAGGTTAACATATTTTGCCTACCAGTCTTGAACTTACCCTTGTACACAAGTTGAGATTTACAATTCACCCCAACATCTGCAGATACATCCAAGCACACCATATTACATAATTTAGGATTGTGGTTCTGGACTCAGCGCGTTCAAATTACATGGCTTCAAATTCCAAAGGAGCTGGCCTCAAGTCTACCGCCAAGGTCCCACGAGCCTGAGATGCATGTCAGTCACAATTCTTCCAACAAAGCCAAAACCGTCTCATTTTCTGTCTGTCCTCCAAGAAACAGAACCCTAAAACCTAAACCGACTTGTTCCCGAAAAGAGCACAGCTCATGGATATTAAGGACACCACTGATAAAATAGTACAGCACTTATTTTTGTGGCATTTCTCTGCAGGGGCGATGTTGTCCAATCTCACTTTTGAACAGTATCATTATGATAAACAAATACTCGTGAAATTACACCACAGCAAGGGAAACATGTTTCACATCATTTTCACTTTTCTGTTTCAAGGGGGAAAAAAACAGCTTTGGCACCTGCTGTGTAGAAACAATGAGTGTTTGGACTGACCTGTCAGTAGGCAATGGATGGAATACCATGAACCACATTTGGAAAGCTGTAGTACTGGATCTAATTTACATACACCATCAATTTTAAAGAAAAGAACTGGATGATCCAAAAATTTGTGTTGGGATGATTCCCTCTGCCAGCTTTCCGATCTTTTTAACTTCACATTGCTGGCTGCTTTAGGTCAGCAGTGGGGAAAAAAAGAAGTGCCTTTTAAGACAGCTCTGAATTCTTGCTTTAGAACTTGATATAGTATTGGATTTAAATAATCTAGCATTAAACCGTAACAAACCAACCGCATACATTCCATGCATGTAAAACAGGCTTCAAGCCTTTTTTAACTGTTGATTGTAATGAGAATGAGCCAAAATAGCCCAGACTTTGACATTTAATTTCAATCAGAGAAATAAGTAGGATGGAAAACGCAGATAGGGAGAAAAATGAAAGCTCCGTACAGTAACTGCAAGGCTTCACCGCACTGTGCAGTCCAGAGCCAGACTCCGGAAATGCATGGCAATGTTCCCTACATCCTGCCCGCCCAGCCCTAACCCTGGCCCAGGCTCTCGCCCCCTCACTGCCAAACCTCTGTTATCACTCCGTGCAATTACCTCCAGATTCCACTGCACCAAGATCATATTGAGCCAATTATACAACCAGTTCTGAGTACGAAGTAGTGCACGTGTTTGACTGCAAACCTTGCCATTTAACATGAGCCCGGATATAGAAATAGCCCTGAATGATTGCATGCATGCAAAAAAGGAATACTACTGTAAAAAATGTAGGAGTGCTCATTTCACAAGACAAAACTTCTTATTTAATGACACATTATCTGGAAATCCAAATATCAGTTTCTCTAAAATTACATGTTTCCATGGAGAAAGTATAAGCAGTTGGGCAAGACAGGGGAGAAGAAAAATAGGGAGGTGATAGTAAAACAAATGCAATGGTGTGCAAAAAAAAAAAAATGATAGCCAGTTTAAGAGTTCAGCCTGTTTTGTTTATTCAAACAAACAGAAAAAAGCAGAGCAAAGTTTGCAATGATCCCAAACCCTTTTATGTTGTAGGTTAGGAACAATGACTTAATGCATATTTGAGAAGCTTCACCTTCTACAGAAAATGTCTAAAGGCTACAAATAGGTTGGCTAATCCTATGCTGTTGACAAAAAAGGAGTTTGGCATTTTAAAAATGGCACTTTTAAGCTGACTTGGTTTCTATATGTTCCATCTAGGACCATAACAAAGAAATTCAAATTTTAGCTTGGTCAGCCCACTGATCAACCTAAACCCTTTCTATCACATCTATGTCCTGTTTACATGTCAATGATCATGCATAAAACAAGCAGGAAAAAGATCCAGGTTATGCATAATATCCAGTAGAATTATGAGAACGTGTCATTTCCTCACCACACCACTAGTTGGTGATATGCTTATGAAACTCAACATGCATAAACTATGATTGTGCCCGAATGTCCGCCCTAACCAATATACAGTGGTTACGCCATTTTAGATGAGTGTCTGAATGTCTAGTGCAGAGGTCACAGATTAGCTGACCACTGTCCGGACCTACCTGCTGGCTAATCCGGACCCAACCTGATTTAAAACATTTATAAATTACCGCATGCTGTCTAACGACAGTGTCTAAATGTCACTTCCGCTACTTCTCCTATTACCCCAAAGTACCCCGCAAAGCCTACAGCCTCCGCTGTTTCTCCCATATTGCCGCAATCCGACTTATCCTCGGAGCTCGAGGAGAGCATGCGCAATATTATCATTAAATTCGTTGGAGCAAAACATGCAGAAATGAACGTTTAATTTAATGTGACATATTAAAAAAATCCCCATCAGCATCCAGCATATGTACAGTTTCTGATGGAGAGAAGAATATAAGAATTATGCTCTAATTTGTAGTTACCAATCTGTTGTTACTATATTTTAATTTGACAAACCGGATCTTCGCACCGTTCTTTTCCCTGTCTGATGCGATTGCGATCGCGGATTTTGACCTGGCCGCACCGGAGCAGAGCTGCACATTTTGAGTATGTTTGGCTCAACCTGCTGCTGTGAAGCAGGATTCTCCACCATGAAAATAATCAAAAATAAATATGGATCCAGGCTCAAAATGAGCGCCTTGATATGTGGTTGAGAATGGCTTTGTCGCCAATCAAATGCAGGTTTAAAGCCTTGCAAGGCAGAATAAAGCCCACTGCTCTCATTAAGCCAGAAAAAAAAAACAAAAACAAAAAAAAAAAACGGTCAGTTCAGGTGTTTTTTTTTTTTAATTTTATATAAAAATTCAATGTATAACATGAATGCATAAAAATGCATCCCAGAAACTTGGGACTCTCCTGCTGGTGCATCTTTGTATAAAAGCCTGAGAAATTATTTAAAATGAACCATAGCAAATTGCTCATGTTCCTAATGCTAAATTCACATAAACGCACAAACACACAAGTCAAATTCCTACCCGAACAAGAAAACAACAATAAAAAAGGAGAGGGTATGAAAAAGGGGTCTTGAATGTACCTTCTTTTCCTCCTAAGAATTATTAAACATCAATTTAAAGACACTTTCAGACGGATTGTAAGACCATATATAAAATACCAGGTTATAAATATTTTTAGCCTAGGAAAACATATAAAAAGGCCCAAATTTGTGCATATCTACAGTTGCTATCACTATACACAACTTGGCTTCAATGAGTCTAAAAAACTGGCTTTAATGATCTATTCCTGTCACAGATTGTACGGGCTATAAAACGTTGACCCCGTCTACTGAATGACTGGATTCCAGACATGAAACCAATCGTCTGTCACCAAGTCGGAGCTGCACCATATAAGGAGCAGAGGGCATTCTCAGCATGTTTTCCAAAACCCTACTCAACTAATAGTACTCTGCAGACAAAAAGGCCTTCAGAAACAATCAGCAGATGTACTCTTAGTGACTTCATAACCCAAATGTTTCATCTTTCGAGATACAAGAGCATCTTAAACTGAGCTCAAGGTCTGGGAAGACAAATTTCTTGTAAAGTAGATCAACTCAAAATAAAATGACATTATCATCAAATCTTATACTATTGCCTAGTATGGTGATGCATTCCATTAAGATGATTGTTTTCAAGTCACAACCTTGTTTCCTGTAGAAAAAGTTGCAACATTTTCTACTTCCGCCTTAAAAAAAGCAAACAGACTTAGAATTGGGAATGGAAACTAACACCGCATAAAAATAGAGAAGTTATTAACCTTAGGTACTGACACTGATGACAAACAACTATTTAAAGAGACAAGCAGAAAAGATGATAATGAGTGGTGAATATGGAGGGCAATAGGTATAGCTTAGACTGGGTGATTGTCATTATCACTTTTTGTTTAGCAACACCCATCAAGGCATGTGGGTCATTGGGGTCAAATTCATGCTCTCAGTTAGTGGAGCAACTCTTAAAACATAAATACTTTATCACAATAAACCTTAAAATAAAAGTCGCTCATCCAGCCTATCATCACTATTTATCTTTATTTTTGTCTTTTCTGTAAGGAAGGGAGCTCTTTGCCACAGGATGTTACATACTAACCCTCCCTCAGTTGGTATCGTCAAGGGGAACGTTAGGGTTGTGATGCTCCAATAAACAGAGGCGCGCTTCCTATCAAATTGCAGTCATTATTGCAGTAGCAGTGTGTGAGGATAACGTGATGAAAGTCAGAACGGATATTTTCAAATGGCGGAAAGAGAAAATGGTCAAGAAGGTGCAGCTTTACACCCACAATTTCCAGCAATGATATTCAAATTAGATTCTTTCCTGGTAACATGCAGCTTTCTCAGTAATTGATTCCTACCAACAGGAGGCTGATTAGACTAATTTTGATTTCAGATTCCTAGTTACAGTTGGAACAGACTAGTCAAAACTGGAAAAAAAATAGCCATTCTAAATGGAATCGCTGTCCAATATATAGATTATGAAATCCAATGATAAAACTGTATTGCTAGGAGAAGAATTTAATTGACCAAGAAGTGAATTATTCGTCTTCCTCTTGTGACGTCATCAGCAAAAAATAAACAAAAATCTACTTCTCTGCTTCCTCGTTTGCATATAAGGGTATTTTATGAAATCCTTTAGAGGAATCCACATATGCAGGAGGATGCTCATCTAACAGCGTTTAGACCCAGGGGTGGAGCTAGATGGGGGGCCAGGGGTGGCCATGGCCACCTTTAGCCAATCATTGTGGCCACTCATACCATTTCTTTCCCTCTAATACAGATGGTGAAAGCAGTAATACTCTCAAGTGAAATATTCAAAACATTTTAATTTTTCATATATTAACAATGACTTTACAACAAAAACACTGTGGTAGATTATTCACACCAATATACTACCATTAAAGACGATAAGTACAGATACATGCTCTTTTCAGAACTAGATTTTGTGTTAAATGGGGTAAAGATAAAATTATGTGCCTTTGCAAGTCATCTAGGAGTCTGCAATTAAAACATTGATAAATGACTTTTAATAAAAACTTATTAAACAATCAATTTATGTAGATATTAGTACTTGTAAGTATCAATTTTATGCAGAGTTATTATTTATAAAAGTATGGAAAAGATGTTCACCCCCGAACACAAACCTGAAAGAATTTTATCCACTATACGATTTACCTAGAAAGCGTGGATGTTAAATTATATGTGTCTTATTAGTGAACAAAGGCTGTAGGGAAGTGCAGTTTGTCTTTATTTAGATAAATATGGATGTTGTGCTTGTTCATTTTCCTGTTTGTAGTGTAGATTAGGGTTGCCACCAGTCCCTAGAAATACGGAATCATCCCGTATTTGGAAGTTAAATTACGCATCCATCATTTGACTGGTAAGCGACGCTATTTGTTCCGTATTTTCACGAATAACTAATAAAAAAAACTGTAATTTCAGTGGCACTAGCGCACAGAACAACTAATGTTGTGAGTTCCAACCATGTCTGCGCGTTGTTTCTTTCTCCCTCCCTCCATTAAATCTGATTTTTTTTGCCCCTATGTGACCTGGATCTGATCTTTTTAAGTCAGTCTGCACTACACAGATTTTTTTTCCAATCCGACCCAGGCCGCTTGGCTATGTGGTCCTGAATCCGATACAAATCTGATCTTTTTAAATGCGACCTGTGTCTAAACAGCCGGGTCGCATTCCTCTGACCTGAATGTCATTAATTCCCGACAGTGGTCACTCTTTTGCGTCTTGCTACACAGAAGCGGCAAGAAAAACAACAACAATGGCGGACGACGATGCGGTGAGTAGTATCTCTGTTTAACCATCTTGAAAAGATTTAGTTTTTAGGGTTTGGAAAGATCACTAGATGTTCTCCGGCACTACCATCCATGTTTACTTCAGTAAACGCTGGCTTGTGGCGTCATCGCGTCCTCTACTGCGCATGCGGGACACTTAGGTTGTATGAATGCACTGCAAACAGGAGATCACGTATAAGTCGCATATATTTGGAAATGTGAACAGCAACGCAAAAAAAATCGGACTTCAAAAAAAAAAATCGGAATGGAGCATCAAGGCCTGCAGTGTGAACGTAGCCCTAAAGGGCGGATTATACTTCAATCCACACAATATACACAATCGCACACATCAAATGTTGCTTGCGTCTGTTCGCGAACCAGTTTTGCTGGTATGCTTCTGCAACGTCGGTCTGGAACGCACAGCAGTTTCCCGCCAAAGCGCTAGGGGGAGCCTATTCCAGAACTCACTAAGACTTCGGCGGATGGTAACGAGAAGTTCTTCAGAGGCGCCGGAGGGAGTGTTTATTTTCCAAAACAACATGTCTGAGGCATCGTACAAGTGGTTGTACTTCCGAACCTCCTCAATCAACCTTCCGTCATGGTTATCTGTTGTTGTTGTTACCCCTCGGTTTTTAAAAATGCCGCGCCTCAGCACAAAATCGAGAAGGACAGCCACACAGACAGCTGGAAAGGCATAAAAAGAACCAATCACAGCTGCTTTTTGTCTGCGCACTTCCGCCTGAGGTCTGCGCGGGTTTCCGACCATCCGACGTGTAGTCAGGTTTTTTTTTAAGTGCGCGGCGACAGTTGCAGAGCCTCTGCGCAAGGGGCGTGGTCGCGCACAGAGACAGATTTGACGGTTGCAGAGGGTATGCGAAAAATGCATAAATTGGCCTTGAGAAACACTAAATTTTCAGGGGGAGGACCCCCAGACAGACCCCCATGACAATGAAGTTTCTCTAAGACCCCCACGTCCCTTATTTCCATTTCTGGATGGTGGAAACCCTATTGTAGATTATGTACCCTGAGGTTCTGGCACCTATCAACTTTTGGTCCCCCCCCTTACTGTACCTTGGTTATTTCCTGGCCACCCTTATAGAAATTTTCTGGCTACGCCTCTGTTTAAACAACAGAGATGATGGGAGGATTTCCTGGCAGGAATGCGGCTTTAGCTGAAACTTCATGTCGGCCACTGGTTGAAGTGGGTTGGTGGGAGACAGCAGCCCCCTCCCTGCCCTCCACATCCCTTGGTTTGCCTTCATACTTTGCTCGATAACAATCAGAAAGAGCTGAGCGCGCATTAAAGGGGCGGACAGACGCCTTCCTTTGTGCGCTTCATCGTTCAGACGCCAAAAAGTATCAAACTTTGCTCCCACATGACTTTTCTTTGAGGCATAAAAGAAAATAGAGAAAAAAATGTTCTAGAAAGAAACGGGAGAAGTCAGACTTTGTTTTGCTGATAAAAAAAAAAGAAAACTCGCATCCTTGTTTTTTTTTTTAGTACAACTGAACGCGACGCGTCGCGCCTCAAAGTAAAGTTTTCGAGCTTACCTGTGAATCCTAACGGGACAAAAGTAGACCTCTGGAGTTTAGCTGAAAGAAGAGGAAGGGGATCCAGTCTGCAGTTGATCCTCCTCTACACTCAATGTTAAAACCACACTGAATACCCCGTCCAAGCCCCTCCCTTTAAGAAGACATAATCGCCATCTACTTTTTTTGTGCGTCTGGGCCGAGCTGTTCAGTCTGTTTTTTTTAAAGGAGGAAAAAAGCTGCTGAAATGCTTGTAAAGTCTGCCTGCCTTCAAAGGAAAACATTTAATATATTTATATACATGATCTGAAAACTTAACAAGAACTCCTCAAATCTATATGAGCTATACAGAAAATATGTCTTTGTCTTTCAAAAAAAAAAAAAAAAAGCCAAGGAGATGATGGGCCTATTGTTAAAAAAAAAAAAAAAAAAAGGCCAACGGCATAAGAAAGCAAAGTATTTGCCTAACCTATGGAAGAGGATTAGGGCCACTGAAAAAAAATAAAAAATAGTTAACTGATTTTTAAATATTATTTCAGTTTAATATGAGAAAAAATCATCAAGCATCAAGCCGTAACCATGTCTGTTTTAGACACTAAACTAGCTATCTTGTTTTAATTGCCTTCTGCTCTTCCATTAATGAAATAGCATCACTGGGGACCCATCAGGCACATAAAAAGTCGCCTAATTCCGTCATTTTCCACCAATGTGTTACTGGCCCTCCCAATCAAGTCACATCTTTGAGATTAAAGTCAGAATTCTGAGGGGGAAAAAATGTAAAAGTCTGAGAAAAAAGTCAGAGTTCTGACTTTTTACTCATATTAAACTGAAATATTTAAAAATCAGTTAACTTTTTTTTTTTTTTTTGTGGCCCTGATCCGTACTAACCTACAGAAGGAGTTTTAAGAGGGTGCTTGAAATCTCAGAGCAAAGTACGGTAGTCCTATCTAACTCAGAAGAGAGAACTTGAATTCTTATTCAGAAATATCAGGAGGACAACCTTATTGTTGGAACCTAGAGTTGAATATCTAATATCACTGTGGATTATAAAACTAAAGAAGTTACACGGATGAACTGAGCTTACATTTTATATTTCTGTAAACTATTAGAACACAGAACTGTATCATTTTTCAGTTTGACACTATTTTCTGTTTGCAATCGGTCACGATTGGGAGCATTTCTATTCACTGAATGATAGACTTAATAGAGAATTTTTTGATTTTTTTTCAAGAATATGAATTCAAAGGTAAAAATTAGTTTTTTTAGTATTTGACAAAGTTTTTCCCGATATCCTTCCATGTTTCTTGCAGTCGTTTAATAAAATCCGCCCACGTCTTTTCACTTGGTTGTCCACGTCCAAGTTTATCTTTAATTTGGGGAAATGCTTTGGATCATTGTCCGTTCAGAAGATCTTTGTCCATCTGTTAAGGTTAAATTTGTACCACATGAATTATTCCTACAGCAAAATACACATACAGCATGAGGCTGCCTTCTCTTTAATTCAGAATTTTAATGTTGTTCTAAGGTTTTAAAGCCTCCACTTTTGGAAGATATAGTTCTTTTTTTTATTCCCCATTGCCTTTTGGCTCATGCCAGAACGGGACCCCTCTCTACTCAATTTACTTATACAGGATGTTTTTTTAAACAGACTTTACAGATAAAGTCAGTTTAATATAAAAACAGAGATTTCCAGTTCTTATGATTTAAATTGATTGTAAAGATTTCTATAGAATTAAAACCCAGCAGAACAAGAGGGGTCTGGCTGCAGACCTGAACTGTCAGGACCCAGAGCTGCACTGTCAGGACCCAGAGCTGCAGAGCTGCACTGAGAGATCTCCTGCGCTGTTTATTCGAAGACTTTCAAAATAAAATCAAAGTTGATTCGAAGCCTTTCTAAAGTAAAAGCTAGTGTTGATAAATTCCCCATGAAGCTAACTTCCTTTCACAAACAAGTGTTGCTATGCTGCAAACTTCTACTCCCTATTAAACTCCTATCTGGAATAATAGATATGTGCTACATACAAATAAATCTCTGTAGTTGGATCACTGGGTGGAGAAGGGAATTTGGTCTATAAGGCATTTTCTAAACAACAATGGAGGTTGGCTGTCCTATGAGGATTTTTGCTTGCTGCATAATTTAAAATGCTCAGTTTAACACTGTCAAAATCTAATCCGGCAGCAAACATTTCATACACGATATTCCCTAAGGCTTTGGATAAAATTTCCGGAATAAACCTCCAGTTCTGGTGGTGCAGGAGACCCCATTTTGCAGGTCTGCAAGGAAGGGTTCTGACAGTGCAGGTCTGCAGACAGACTGTCTTGAGCAGATCGCACTTACTAAGTCATTTACGTGGATTATTCACTCCCCCTGGATAAGCATGTAGCGATAGCGAGGAGGATGACTCCCCTTTGAAAAGAAGAAACCTAAAATGGAACCATTTTGTCATTCTTCATGGCTTTATATGATATTCATCAGTAAACAGTCGGACTAATGCTTTAAAAAACATCGACAAATCCATTGAAAAATGTTCTTGCTTCCTACTGTGTTGTAATCCCCGTAATCCTAACCTGAAACAGAAAAAACCTTTATCCATTGGTCATAAATAATCCGTCTTCAGCAAAACAAGGCTTGTTTAAGGTTTCTAGGATTCTTTATCTAAGAGGTGCAAATAAATGCAAACTATCCTCCTTTAGAAATGTTGCTGAGGTTGCAGGAAGTTATGAGGTGACTAACACAATAGCTGCAATGTTCTACTTTTTTATTAATGATGCATAAGCGTACAGACACTGCCCTGCTTTGTCTCGATCTTTAAAACAATGACACTCAGAACAAAAGGGGATCTTAAGAGCATTAGCCCACTGATGCAGAAATGAGCACCATATGCGCTCCTGATCTCTCACTGGAAATCTGTTTCGTTTTAAGCAAAGCAGAACTGGTGCACATTTACTGTTATGGAAGTATACACGATGTGCAAGAGCAGAGAGAGGAAACAAGGAAAAGCGGGTTAACAGGTTGTTCAGCTCATCCCAAAATATGTTCATCTCCCCCAGTCCTCAGAATAATGATGAATTTGACGATAAAACTGTCACTCTTCATCTGCTGTGTTTATTTTCAGCTTTCATTGCACGTCTTGGCCTCGGAAAGCTTCATTGACTGAATGCAGAAATGGTTTGGCTTCCAGACGCGAAGAAGCAGCTCAGGGGAAAGTTTACAGTCAGCACAATGCCCCCATTTGCTATATTTACATGGCTAGCTAAGGTGTTTACCTTAACAACATGCTTCGGTTTACTTTTAGCCTCCTTAGGGCTCTGACCTTACTAGATAGTAAGCAGAGGAAGAAAACTAGTTTTGCAGAAACTGAACAGAGCCTATAGCCCTGTTAAAACCAGCAGAAGTGGTCCATATAGACCAGGGGTGGCAAACTGGTTCCAGAAAGAGCCGCGTGGCTGCAGGTTTTCTTTCCAACCAAGCAATGGCACACCAGACTCCATTCATCTCATCAAGTGAGTCCAATCTGAACATGATGACTTGATGAGATGAATGGAGTCTGGTGTGCCATTGCTTGGTTGGAAAGAAAACCTGCAGCCACGCGGCTCTTTCTGGAACCAGTTTGCCACCCCTGATATAGACATTAAGTGAGGGCTGGGGATGCACTATGGCCTCTGGCTGTTTTGCTTTCTGCGAGACGTTTCTAGCTTCTATCAAGGTTTTTCAGATCCTTACAGCCTGAGGCCAGAAAAAAAAAAAAACATCCATACTGTCATATTTATCAGTTTTATATTTCTCCAAATTGTTACATCATAGGAAAGCCATCAGAAATGATTATAAGGGTTTTGATATTACACTGATATTCAACAAAGCTGTGATGTTTTCCAGTTTCATCATGTTATTTCAAATCAGATGAAAGAATGCCGCCATGTTGCGTGAATCTGACATTAGTTGTTGTCGTAAATGTGCAGCCAGCATCAACCCGATAAGGCCTATTAATGTCATATGGAAATGGATTAACGGCTGCCGCAGCCTGACTCTGGTGCATTTATGATGGATGAGGGGTATCTCAGATTTTCAGCAGGGGGACGTGCATACCAAATACCTGTGGCAACCTGTGTAAAGACACAAAGCTTGGATCCTCTAAGTCGTTATCTCTTTCCTTCTCATGTCTCTTAAAGGCAATAGTAAAGGATGTTTTCTGGTAAGAGAAGAAAATAGGAATAATTACCTTTTATGTTTGCTTTCATGTAAAACGTACAGTGTGAATTCTTATACTTAATGGCTCAAAGCATTCTGCTGTTATGGTATTGATTTACAGTTCCCTCCATGGTTACTTGACACCCCTGGTAAAGTTGTATGAAATTAAATTAATTCAGCATTTTGTTGCAGGAGCAATATTTAGGTTAAATAAAGGCATAAACTTCCTTTTCTGTATTTCTCTTATGAAAACTTTTCTAATCTTGTCAGCATTGCACAGATAAAACAATAGGGCATGCTTTATAATAGAATTGCAGGCTTTCTTTGTTCACATTTCTTAATGTATAACTGTAGAGGAATCTCATCTGTATGACAGAAAGGTAAAATGTGCATCCCATCCATTGGTTTTAATCCTAAAGAAAGTTATTTAAAGTAAAAGATTTGGAACCGAGGATTCAACCTTGTGGAACTACATGACTTATTCAGATCCACAAGGGATATGCCTGAAAAGGTCATCTTGGTCTTGAGTTTTTTCATTAGTTTAAAAAGCTTAAATATTGTGGGTGAAATATTTTCCCCTAACAAGAAAAACAAACTGAAATTTCAGAAGAAAAATAGAGAAATCAAATAGTTTTAAACAAATGAGATTATTAATCTGCTACCGGTATTTAAACATTGTTTAATACATGTATTTCCATTGCAAATATGCACAATCTCAGAAAAATATGTTTTGATCCATCTAGTTACCATTTCTCTTCATGAAAAGCTCTTAAATCCCGGCTTATTAGAATAACTTGGACCTGCTCTTCATGTCAAAACACAAAAATCAGCCACACTTTGGAGCAAAGCTCCAACCTGGACCTGCTTAAAATCTACTAACAGTATTCTATGAATATTTATAATATTCACTGCATTAAAGCTTGAGACAAATAAAGGCAAAATTACTGTTTCTAGGTATAAAATACTGGCAACTTGTAGTAGAATAATGGAGAAACATTTAATACCTTCCTGTGGCTCACCAGGCTCAGGTTCTGACTGACAAGTCCAAACTGCGGGTAACCAGGACCCTGGTGAATCAGTCACATAAGCTTTGGATCGAACAAATCAAACACAGTTGATATATTTTCAGCTAACTGCTCAAACTAGTCAAGAATATATCTAATCTTGTCAAAAGTCTGGCTTTCAGCATTTGTGTGAAGAACTGTGGCTTAAAGGTAAAAATCTCTTTGACGTCAGGTTTTCATGACATCAAAGCAACTCTGAACTCCGTTCCTATGAAGAGAAACGTTTGTACATTCTTTCATCATTACTCTGAAATATAGCATTCGCTCTTTCTTTAAAGATGCATCAGTAGAAATTATTTATTGCTTCAGGCTTGCATATTACAACCAACATCCTTTGTCAGATGAGCGAGCTTTCCAAATACACAGGGTTTACAAAAGGAAAGGGTTGTAAAAAAGAAAGGTACTATCCAAAATAGCTGACATCAACTGCAAATTTACTTTTATCTCTTGGAAACCCGAAAGCTAGTGATAAAACATGATGTAATGCAGGCAATGAACTGTTAAAAACACAATGTGGGAGCTCAGAAAGCAAGCATTGGGACACAGGAAAAGAGAGATGTGTAAGAGATGGGCTTTCACTGGGAAATAATTGGTACCTCCCATTACAGATGTTCAGCCCAACCGTTCCCATGACACCCATCGCTGCCGCGTCAACAACCATAAAGAGGTGCATATATCAGCGCCTGGACGGAGCTGAGACATTTATGACTAAATGATCTTTGTCACGGCTTACTTCCTGTTTGTTTGAGATGCAGGAGACGGCGGTGGCGGCGGACAATAGCGATCTGAAATGATTTCCACATGAGAGTCAAAGTCAGGGCAAATGTAACAGTGAGTGCAATGTTTGCACCAACTGACAGCAAGGCCATCTGTTCGGTATAAAAACAGAAATGAGACGGTGTGTTTATGTGTGTATATCCTGGGAATAGTGTAAACTGCACATTGACATAGTTTGGCTATATAATACCCCTTCCACTCACTGTGTGACATTAAATCAGACTAAATTTTTCTTATTTTGATCAGTGACAATTAACTATATTTTTCTATTTCCTACACACCACACATGACACACTTTCACACTTTATGGGCAGATGTTTGCACATTTCCTTAACATTTTCACACATCTGCGTTTCAAGCTATTTGCCTTTTAGCAAAGCCCAGATCATAATGGTGGTTAATTACCATATTTGAGTTAAATACAGACACGCCTGAGGGTGTATTTAACTGGAAATAATGCAGAATGTGTAGAAGCTTGCCGTCTACTTTAAACTTTATTCAGTCTTTTTAATCTAGTGTACCAAAATGTGACGTCATGGCTTCCCTTCTGTGTCCTGTAGCCCTCATTTAAGCACTGGTGAATAATGAATGAGTGAATGGAGGGTGATACTTGGACAGCCCCTGGTGGAGATGATCATAAAGTGAATATCTAAAATGAGGCTTAGATCTTTTTGGAGTTCTAGTGAGACCACCTTGACCTGTAACGGCCCTGGCAGCTGAAATTCAATTAAAATGAAGCAGACTCCAGGGTAGAGGGAGGTGATTAAGAAACCATGTTTGCACTGTTATGCAAAGCTAAAAAAAAAAAAAAAAAAAAAAAAACACAGGCAAAGAGTTTTAGTTCTACATTTTATGCTTCTAAAACCCCTGCATCCATAGCTTGTTTTAAAATACATTTAATTTCAGTGAAAAACCAATTAAGCTTTCTATACATACAATTTTTCATAAAGGGCAATTCCAAGTTGGCCTGTTAACAATTCATTTGGGGTTTATCTAAAAGGGGCATTTTGAATTGAAGCTTAAATCAACCAGCAAATAATTGGTTATAGAAAACTAAGCTTTCCCTCAGGCACTTAAAACAAGAAAGACTATAGAAAATGCCATTTAGGTGATGTAGATGTGACTTGATCTACATATAAAAAGGAATTTTAGTTACTTTTCACTATTAATCCAAAGATTCCCATTTCCTAAATATCATGCATCCCAGATGTCAGTGCTCTTTATCCAACTCTACTGGAAAGGTAAGAGAACATCTTACTTTACTGGGTTTAATATGTAAAAGTCAGCAATTGAATATTAGAGATCCATCCAATTCACGGCAGCATCTAAGGTTACAGAAATAATTAAAGCATTTTTAAAATTAATGGGACTGTGACAAAAAAAAAGAAAGAAAAGAAAATTAGGCAGCTACAGATTATAAATCCTAGGGAGATTTTGAAAACAGGAGCGTTTGAAAAAACAAAACTGGTGACTCTGATAAAAAAAAGAAAAAAATAACACAAAACCATTAAAAAAAAACACCATTAAAAAAAAGGCACAATAGTCCCACTTTTAAAACTACACTATAATATTTCAACGTTCATAAAATATTTTCAGAACCTTTGTGATTAAACGTCCACTTATAACTAGTTGAATGACATCTCCGTCATAGCCCAATTGGGTCTCTATCGCTTTCATCGGCACTAAACTACTTTGGCTTTGCTACATTTTGTCATCAATCCAGTCCTGGAAGGCTGGGTCCTTCAGATGATGTGAAAATAAGGAGGCCAGAAGAGTTTGCCTATAGATCCTAACAGGTCGAACCTTCTCCAGCTGACACCACCCCTCACTCAATGTAAGCTCTGTTGCCTAGCAACCATGGCAATTGTTGCAAAAAGCAGGCAAAGAATGGATGCCAAAGTTCTCCCTACTTTTCTGTGCAAATTTAACTTCTAAGGAGTCGTCACAGATATCAGATTTGTAGTTCACACACTGCAAAGATATTGGAAACCGATTTGTAAAGGGACAGATAAAACCTTTCGATAAACCAAACATTACCCGCCACATATCTGACTCACTAACCAATTAAATTAACTATTTTCATGAATTCAAGACAAAACTATTTACATACTTGCATTATATTAAACTGCACTTATATTCACCACCATTTCCGTTTTACCTCTGAGCAGTTGGCTTCCTTGGACTTGCAATGAATCATGGGATACCCAAGGCTACGAAGCATACAGCGGACCTGTCCTTCCAACCAGACGGAAAGAAGGCCGGATTTGTCGGCCACATAACGAGGATCCTTTGAATCCTTACAGGCCCCGCCCTATGACGTAATCTGCTGACGAAACGTAGTTCTGCAAATTGCAAAGGGTTGATATTGAGAGATTGCGGCACCTTCCTGCTCGGATCTATGCGTGTGTTTACTGTGAAATTACCAAACATTAATCTGTTTCAAGTCTCTAAACTGGTGAGGACCTCAGGGGAATCGAGGGAAGCGATGCAGGAATACAATACAAAACCAAAGTGAAACATTTCTTATCTTTAACATCGTCATATGACATTGTTGTGTCACAGTTAGATTCATTACCTCATCGCTATTCATGTTTCACACAGCCACTGGAAACAGAAATAAAGTTCACTCCAACTGCAGGGAACTGGGTGACCAGGTCTTTACCACTCTGCTCCTCATGTGATACGTTGTATTCAATTTCCACTGGGAAGAGCCAAAAAATGAAAGATCTTGAGTACTACTTTAAGCATGTTGGAGGAGCTGTGGTGCTGTGGGCTTTTTTAATTATCCATACAACAATGGAGAACTTTTTAAGAGGGAATGGTATCATTAACTCATTGCACCAATAAGAAGTTTACCATTTAAATAGAAATCTGGTGGAGAAATAGTTAAAATAGGTCAACATTGAGTCCATTAATTGGCTACAGTTTTATAATATTAGACATCTTACATGTCTTTACAAAGGGTGGAAATTATTGTGAATGATTTTCTATATATCCTGCAATATCAGCTCAATCTCTACCCTTCTTACCTTTTATTCATTTTGTCTTTTATTGTACCTTCTGGCGTGACAAAGCCAAATTCTGTATTGCAGAATGCCACTTGACACGGCGGACAGGTTTTCACACGATCCCTGTCGAGTTCAGGCAGAAGAGGAGAGATCATCATTTTACTTTGGTGTGGCTGCTGATGTAAATAGATATATTGTAATCTTAGGAGGATTAGGAAGGGAATATTGCATTTGATCTTCAAAGAGCTGCTGGTTTTCTTGGTATCTTGGGTAAAGAAAAGTGTGGTTAAGGCCCCCAAGAAAAAGAGAAAATGACACAGAGTTAAGCTTCGATTCATTTCCATTACAAAGACAAGTACCTCGTTCTCATTCTCGTCCATCTTCACCTCCATATCATAGCACTCTTCATCCGACGTGTCAGTCACTCTGTAAATCCTTACAGATCTCTCCAGACAACTCAGGCTCCTTTAAACCGATACAGGGCAGAAATAAAAAGGAAGAAAGAAATTTCTTCATCAAATGACATGTAGAAGCCCCGGTTTTCAAATTTCACCCTGTCTTAAAGCAGACAGGTTGCAAGGCATTTTTTAGCAGATTTTTAGAAAGCATTGCATAAAGCAGCAAGAGGTGTCTATGTGACATTTTAGGAGAAATCTCAGCTAACACTAATGTTACAGGCAATACAAGACCTTCCTGAGGTCTGTCAGAGGTTTAGATGGAAGTAAAACCCATTTTCATCAAGAGGAAAGGAGCAGTATTTCACATGTCCTCTTCATAGGTAGGAATGTTTACCGTTTTTTCACCAGCTTAACATCCTGTAGTGGTCATATTTACTGAATAAATTAGAACCCCAACATGAACAAGGGTAAATGGGCTCTATGCACAGCTCCACTACTTCCTGAATTTAAAGCAGCTCCTTTGTTTCCTGTCTTTCATGATTGGATGCACTGATTAATCCAGGTGTGTATGACCTAAGTAACTGGCCAGACACACCTGGATTAATCAGTTCGTCCAGTAATGAAAGACAGGAAACAAAGGAGCTGCTTTAAATTCAGGAAGTAGTGGAGCTGTGCATAGAGCCCATTCTAAGTAAACTTTGAATTTATTATGAATTCTCTCTGCTTTCATATTATAATAATTCTTCCATTATTTTTTTTTTGGTCTAACTTATATCATTTAAACTACCAAACACGTTTTAAATCAGTCAAAGAATAAAACTGTTTTCAGTTTTAGAGTTTTTTTATTTTTACAAGGATGAGAAAAAAGCAGCTTGGCTCTAAGGTACTTGGAAAGCACTTTATCAAATCTAAGGATCCCAAAGTTCTTCACACTACAGTCATTCACACACTGATGGTGGTAAGCAGCAGCTCGCCTGGGATGTGCCGCCATACAATCTGCACCACCAGGCCCTCTGACCTCCATCAGTAGGTCAGAGGGCCTGGTAACAGCACAGATGAAGGGTTGTTCAAGGACCCATCTACAGAGCAAAACCCAGCAGTTACAGAACCCCTTATAAAGCATCCATTTTACTTACATTTTTCAAATTAATATTTGCCAAGCACCTGCTTGATCACTTACTTATATCAGTTTAGCATAAAAACCCACTTCTAAGCCTTTGGGACTCTAGAAAACCACTGAGGATTCTTAACCTCAAACAGAAAACAATGAACAATCAAACTATTCAGAAGATTTACCAAAAATAACTAAGAGAACATAAGCAGCTCATCCAGTAGGTTAGAGAAGAACCCAAAGCATGATCTTAATCATAAAATATGATCCAAGTTATTACTGGCCTCAATGTTTATTATAGATATGTAAGAAAGACACTAGATAAAAATTGGATCCAAGTAACAGAACCAAGACTAAACGATAAAGAGTCTTATACTTACTAAAAATCATATGGAAGATTCCAACTACCAGGGTTTTCCATGGGGAGATTTTTGCAGCCCCTGACAGCAATGAGAGAATGATAGAAACCAGACTTAGTTTAACGCTAAGCAGGTTATAAACAATATATATTTTTGTCACATCAAGTTTGAAAAAAAAACAACAGAAAAACAAAAATTGGGGCACCTAAGTAGGCTGTTTCTGACGTTTGGCCCAAGTGACAAGATACCACTAGGCCTACCTGAGAATTTTGCGACAATCTGGTGACTGACTAGACAATAATTGGAATGTTTTTGGATCATATGCTGTTAAAGCTAAACCCCAAATATCCTCAGACTCCTGGCAGTTTTAGATTTTAGGTACATATTTATCCTGACTGGAAGTAACATTAATGTGGTGTACCCCAGTCAGTCTCAACTTGAATATCATCAAGACCCAGTGAGAGGGCCTTAAGATTAGGGTCAATAAGGCCTTCAAATCTCAAAGACTTTTCTCATCACCAATGATCATCGAAGATGGCTCTTCCTTGATGATTGAACGTTAATTTCAGAAGAATTCATGTCTCTCTCTTATGGATGGACATAAGAAATACACAAAACTCTTGTTTTGTTTGTATAATTGTGTATTGTGTATTATGAATTGTGTAAAGCACTTTGGTCCTGTTAGGTGTTAAAAGAGTTTCAGCTTGACCTGCGGAGGCCCAATATTTAATTGAGAGGCAAGACAAAACAGAAGTTTTGGTGGCTTAGTTGAACTCGAGCTTGTGCACACCAACACCTTACTCTAAAAAGAACAGCATGTTATACCCAGCCCAATTAATGTGACATAAAAGGATCCATGAAAAGGGATTATTAAGAAAAAGAAGCAAAATTAATATACATAAAAACCTACACCAAAACAAACTATACACCCAAAATAATATGTATCAACATATAAATCAATATAATTAAACAAATCTAAAGTCAATCACAAAAACCCCATGAAATTTAACACAACTCATCCAAAACTACCCTCCTGATGATTTTGGTTTGCTCCAAGTGCATCTGAAGAGCACATGGAGCACTTCTACCTTTCTCTGCCATGCATTGCTAAGGAGCCAAACCAGGAAAAGGAAGGTACTTTAACCTAACATAAACATACTGTAAACTAAGGAAAAATAATTGACCTTCATGTTTACACAGGATGGCCAGTCCTGCTTCACAAGAATGCATGTGAAAATGTCTAAACAAAACTACAATAAAGAACTGAAACTATTTGTTAAAACTTAATACTACATAACACAAAATCAATAATCATATTTCATGGGTTGATGGGACTCCTGGTCCCATTTATTAATGGTGTTTTTAAAGAATTTCCATCACAACCAGGAGACCTTCCATCTGCTATGAAGAACTATCTTTTAGTTCAGAAAAGCCTAAATTAGAAACTTTTGGGCAAAATCTAAAATAATCTATAATATTAAAATAATCTAAATTATTATTATTGAACAAAACATTTTATTAAATAGTGACTGTACCAATATCAATGCTGTGATGAGGTTTGTAAAAGCTGAAAATAGCAATTGGAAGAGCTTCATCTTTGTGCTCCTCTGTATCCCTATGTTTATCCATATGGGTAAAGAAAATCTAAAATGAATTTTCTGGCAGGACCTAATCCTAGTCAGGCTCAATCTGATGCAGCCCGATTTATCATACAGTGCTTCCAATATATATCTTTATGCCAAATCCTTTTTTTATTATTTAAAGCTACTCAGAGAAGGTTAAGCAGGTTCAAACTTACACAGTATAACTAAACAAGAGTAACACCTGCTAGGTTCAGACCACCAGCAAGACAAACATCTCTTTGCTTCGAGAGCAGCTGATCCATTATTTATTGGTCTCTTCCCTTTCCTCTGCTCAACCAAGTTTCATAAAGTTTAGTCAGGGAACACTTGCACAGCCTTATGTGGTGCTGAGAAAACAGCAGTGAAATTAATCACCAACTCAGAAAATAAAGTAATACAGTGGTGACCTACACTTAAGAACCCGCAAGGTGAAAACTGCCTTTTGTGCTTAATCGTGCTGAATATACATGACTTATTGCTCTTCTTTATACATCCATTGCTATAACAAAAACTATTTGTCCATTTTGCACATCTTTTCTGTTTCTGCCGTTAGTGAAAGTGTCTTGCAAAAAACACATTTTATTATGAAAAATAACCAGAGTAAATCAAAGTATAGTTTGAAAATGAGGATTTATTTCACTGATGGAGGAAAAGCTCCCAGACATGCCTTGGAGTTCTACAGCAAAAACAACAGCTGAGCAACAAGCTGCCAAGAACTGGGTTCACAATTCAAATGCCTTTAGATGTGAAAAGAGTAACTTTTCAGAATGTAAGCATTTTTCGTCAAATCTGACAGTATTATTTATAAATCGATTGTGAGCCTTTACTGCTACATTTACGTTTGCTTACTTTCAGCTCTCATGAGGATCTGTGTGCCAACTGCAACTCTCTTCCTTATGTGTGTCATACCAACTTAAAGTGTATTATCATCACCTAAAAGGGCTGGGGTGAGAAACACTTCGTCTTACTTTGTTTACATTTGAGGTGACCAAAAAAAAATTAAGTGCTTCTGTAAACTGTAAATTATAGTTTCTAAAAATCACAATTTTATTCAAAATCCAATTAACTGTCCAGCCTTAATGATGCATAACAGTTTTTGGTTGATATTTTTATTAACGGCAGAAGTGTTAACTTGCTTGGTTACCTGAAATGATGGGTCACACTGAGGTGCAAGCAATAGTAAACGTCACACAGTAAGCATTTTAGACAAAAGCTGTACAAAGTAGGAGATCAATGGTCGGTAACCTGAATCCTGATATCAGAATATTGATCTTTGTTGCTTTTTTTTCTCCAAGCTAAAACAAAATGACTCCCCAACCGCTGTGGTCTGCTGCAGGGTTTGTTTGCAGAAAGAAAAATCAAATCCAACTTTTACCTTTTACCCAAGGTAAAAGTTGTCAGATAGATAGTTAATAAATAAAAAAGCAAAACACACACAGGCAAAAAGAAAAATGGAATTTAGTTATCGAGGGCTTAAACAAGAAGACTATATATATCTAAAATAAAAGCACATTTGTTTGGCCAATAGAAATAGCCTAATTCATCAGATTAGGATGTAGAGAGTGCAATTTGGCATGTCATATATATAGGGGGACTCGTGATCCGTTTATAGCCTTTATATCATATTATAACCTATTTTTATGACAAAGAGTTTTCTCAACCAGTTTAACCACAGCTTGCAAAAACATCTTTTAATTTGGAAACAATCTGCAAATCATTTTGTTAAAACCGAGGGATTGTTTATTCTTGGTACTCTGAATAATTTGTTCGTATGGTTACTGGGCAAACCTTCAGAATGTATTTTATCTCTCTTCTTAACTGTATTTAACATCAAGTAAAGCCTAAGCGGCAACAATAACCCATGCGTCTATTCTGCAGAGCTACATGGATACTGTGGGCCATAGGTGTTCAGATGGGACTCAGCACTTTGCCTCCATTATACTAAAGGGCATTTTTGTCACAATGCAAGTGTCTAAAGTGTGGATCACACTCTAAAAGCATGTAGGAAAGTAGCAGCCCAGGATGTTTGAATAATGCACTTATAGACAAGACTTCTGTCAAGCAAACCAAACCCATGTGTGGAGTTGATATGAGGATTTTCTTTCCATCAAAACCCTGAGTAGAAGGCTTCTTGTCAAGTCTAGAGCTGAATCAGCTTCTATTGAATACTATGCACAGTGTCAAACACATGCTGAAAGAATCTTGAAAATGTTTTTTTTTTTTTTTATCTCTTAGGCTTTAGGCATTTATTTATTTACTTGCAATGTTACAAAAGCAGTAGAACTGGTCAAAATCATCAGTACAAGGAGAAGAAACATTTATGCCAGTTAATATAACAACCAATTGACTCTTAACTCACTACTCTATCAGCCAGATAACCAATTTACTTAAAGAGATTAACCTCTGAACTAATCAAACAAATTTTTCTGCCAGCTTTTATTGTCTTTACATTGTCACAAGTACAGAGCAATGAAATTTATGCATTTAACCCATCCACTTGGGGAGCAGTGGGCCGCCATTGTGCGGCACCAAGGGAGCAGTGTGGGGTTAAGGTACTTTTGCTCAAGGACCCAGAGTGGCTGTCTGTGGGAGTGGGGCTCGAACTCATAACCTCAGGACTGCAACCTCTATGCCCTAACCGCCATTCCCCTAAATTCACACTACCCAATCTATAGACTGTTCAACTTAACAGCCCACTAGCGGACTAGGAGTCTAATCTTCAAATAGCAGAATAGAAGTTATCATTTTGGAGTGGGAAGTTATAATTCTTTAAGCAAATAATCAAAAGGATAAATATTATGTAAGGTACACTTAACAGAATGGTCTCAATATAATACAAACAAAGGTGAAAAACAAAAATAAAAAGCAGTTCAGATTTAAATATCATCACAGATATCAGACATCTATAATAAAACCTGGAAGAGCTGACCATCAGTTCCTCCCTCTAAATCCCCTGTGACAGTGAAAAATACTTCTTAGACAGCTAATCTACGACCAGCTTCTCTCAACACCTGCATGGCTCATGTGCAAAACGGCCCATAATAATTCCATATAGAAAAAACAAACAATGCTTCATTCATAGCATTGAGGGAGGGATTCCCCCCCCCTCACAAATTTGAACCCAAATTTGTCTGTATTTTAACACAAATCGTTGGAAGACCAGACCATAAATAAGTAAACACCCTGACAATCAACATACTTTCATAGAAACTGGCTAAAATATTAAACATGGGAAGCCAGCACCCTAAAAAAAAACAAAAAACAAAAAAAAACAACCATACCTACTTGCCAAGCAAAAAGCTGGTCAACTGAGCAACAAACCAATCAAACTCATTCATTAACTTACTACCCAACCAGTTAAATGACCTTCCAGCTGACCACCTAACCTAAGAACGGTAACAAACCAAAAGAGAAGCCATCCTACAAACCAACCAAATGAGCAGTCAAAAACAACTTAACCAACCAATGAAACAACTAACTAAGCAAGAAAGCAGATACCCTGTCGAGCTAATAACACTTCAAAATCAGGTGCACAGAACTGGATTAACTACTAGAGAACGCCTAATACAGACCTAATAAGGAATTAATGGACATTTACCTGGGTCTTACTGGGTAACACCAAGCCCAGCCTTAATATGGGACTACTACTTGGTTACTTGGGAAACAGATTATCTATTCAGGAAATAACATGCAGTTTCCAAGAAAAAAAACGGTAACTAATCTGGAGCTAATTGGTATCTGCCATGGAAACCAAAGAGGAACTAATGATGAACTAAAGAGTAGTTAACCAGTCCTTTTTAGGGGACTAGTGGTTAGTTACAGTTAAATCAGATTAGAAATAGCAATGTTGGTTTGAATAAATGCAAACCTGTGAAGTTACAGCTTAGGAAAAAATATTTTACAAACGTACCACATTATTGCCTTGCTATTATGTTATGGATGTTGTTGAATCAAGGACTATATCCAATTACTAAGGAACTAATCAATACCCAGTCAGTACCTGATCATTAACTAATATTTTTGGTACCCTTAAGTAAAGTAAGTAATAGTTACTGCTTAGTTACTCTGTGTTTCCCAAATAAGCAGTATTCCCATTATAAAACTGGGTGTTCCCCAGTAAGTACTGGTTAAGTATCCATTAGTTCCTGTTTAGTTTCCCAAGCGCTCTCTAGTAGTTAATCAATTTTTACCTTATTGTACTGTATTACTGTCATGTTAAACTACCATAATTAAACACAGCAATTAAAACAAAAATCTTAAGAAACCTACATTAAAATATTTAAGAATTTATGCAAAAAAACAAGATTTTTATATATTTCATTTATATGTGCAAAGGTTTATTTTCCAATTATCAACCTTGTTTAAAATGTTACTTTAGCGTCAGAAACATGGACATATTTTATATTTTCTCAATGGAATCAATAAAATCTGTACACTGCAGTAAAAAATGTGTGCTATTATTTTATATAAAAATATCACTGACAAAATATGCTGGTAAAGATATGCTGTTTGATGATACAGTTAGACCATGAAAACATTTATGCTCTTAAAATAAGCATAAATCTATGGGTCAAAAATTGTTTGTGTTTAATGCTTACAATAAGGGAAACATCAAGAACATTACATGAATAATTAAGACAAAAAAAACAAAGTTTTTGTAGAATGAGTGATTGTAACACAAGGTAGTGTGCTGGAGGGAAAACCGCACCCCTTGTGGTGATATCTCAGCAGAGGATCACCAACACAATGAGATAAGGAAGTGGCTGGCTTACGATCGCAGCTGTTCCAACGCACCATATGGCACAGATTACACCATCAGTAGATTTAATTATATGCAATTAAATTACTTGCTGTAAGTTATTGGTGTTGTGATGCCAAATCACATCTGTATAAGATAATTTAACAAGGTAATTAACAAACAAATATGTTAATCGTATTGTAATGTCTAACACAGTTATCCAACCTCTTTAGTCATCTTTTTAAATGCAATGCTCTATTGCTTGCTCTATTTAAAGAATTCAAACGCTCAGGTGATTAAAACCGCAGGACTACTTTCATAACCAACATGCTGACCCCGGCCAGCCGGTCATATCTCATCCCTCGATTTCTCTCCCAAAAACGCTATTACCAGCACCTCTCCCGGGACTGGTTTGACAAGATCCTTACCGAGCTCAGGATAAAAACACCTGACCCTTTCTTCCTCATCACACGCAGAGATGAGGGGACCCGAGTGTGGAACAAAAGTTCATCCTGCGGGTTAATAGGGTCCGTGGATGAAATGTGCATGATAGAAACAAAAAAAAAAAAAAATGAAGGTGAAGACATTTTCTAGAAAACAACCACCTCTCTTCGATTTCCTCTCCGTCTTGCCTTCTTGTGTGGCCAATTGCCCTTCAGATGTTTTGAAGGAGAGTTGGGGAAGATAAGATTTCATGCGGTAATTGAGGCTTAGGGAGCATAATGGTGCCTCTGTCATGGTGTCTGCTGTACCAAAGACTTGCACAAGGCTGCCGAGTTAAGAGGCCATCTACTTTAGTGTTAGCAGCGTGACATTTCACACTGGGGCTGAACTTCTGACCTTCATGATTACACATTGTTCTGCTAGTTCCACTGACCTTATTAGCTCCTCTGAGTTTAAAAACACATGCATGCATACACCAATAGGTCTTTAATATTTTCTCACAATGTTAGGATTTGGCCTTCTTACAACGCAGTCTACAGTTGACCACAGAAAAGACGGCAGCAAAAACTATTTCTTTCCCTTTGTAATACAGAAATGTGCACACTTAGACATTTTATATTGCAAATGAATAAAGAACAAGAGGAGGAGGAGGATGACAGGAAGGGGTGATGAAGCCAATGCACCATTTTACAAGTAGGCGATCTGACACCAATAAAACGCGGTGTTATTGGGAGAATTACGAGCTCCGATAATGTGGGAGGATATGAGCCACCAGGCCACCCTGAGAGACCCGGAGTTATGCAATGCCAGCAAAGTGAAATTCAAACGCAAATTCAAAAAGCAATCAGGCGAGTGCAGAGACTTGACCCATTTGTAGGCGTCGTTGCTCATGCTTGAAATTAAGAGACTAATGGCTAAATGATAACTCAGTATTATCAGACAAATTATCCAGTTGGTTAGTACTAAACCATTAGTATACCAAAGCTAAGGTGTCACAGAATAATTGTATCATCTTTAGAAATACCTGACAACTTATTTCAGTCCTGGAAGCGAATTGAACATATGTTGAACATGTTGGAGAGATAACTATGAGGTACTACAGAAACAGCTTTGATGCTAAAAAATGGGCAATCATATAATTCTTACAAGGAACAACTGAAACTTTAAATGAATGAGGATCATAGGCGACAGACGAATCCAAATCAAACGTTACAACATAGAAGATGATGGGAAAAACCTGAAGAATTGAGCATAGAGGTAGTTAAAGACAGAGCATATTCCCTGGGAGGAGTAATTAGTGGAAAAAAGAACAGGTGAGTCTATTTGAATAAATAGGCTGCAGCTGTAAGGGAGCATGAGATGAGACACTAAGGTGGACCAGCAAGAAATTACACAATGAATGATAAAGAGAAACATGGTGGAAAAAAATGATAAGTTAAATGATTAACACAGGAGTGCCACAAAATACAAAATAAACCCAAAATGACAAAGAACTGAAAACTGGTGACTAAAAGGAAAAAGTCCTCCAGATTGTGACATAATGTGTCACTTAATTCTCAGATTACATTTAAATATTTAGCAATTTGACATTAAAACTTGATCTTATGTTGAACACAGCACTCATGTTATTGTTCATGAAGTTATATACAGACATTATAACTTATCATGTTTTACTGTTCATTTTGACCTATAAGGCGATGTAGCCTTTTAACAAAACCCACAGGCAGGAGCTCTTTTCTACTTTTCTTACATGCTCAGGATGAGGGATTGCTGCAATGTCAATGACGATGAAATCTTCTGAGCTCTCATAGAAAACTTCAGTTTAGATAATAAATTGAACTGATTAGTTGTTTGATATGTATTACAAATTTTGGATCTATACAATTGACTTGCAAAGCCTTAAGATCTTTGCTGTAAATTTGTGCTATATGAATATTTCATTTATTTATTGACTTGCTCCAGCAGCCTTAATTCCAAAAGCCACTAGACAGTAAACAGGAGAAGATGGAAAAGGGAATGAAATGCACAACATTAATTATGTTTGGGATTTGAACCTACTTTGAAGACTGTGGCCTCAGCCATTACCCTGGACTTGGAGGAGAATGCGTCTGTTCTTGGTGTTGGATTTTATGAAATTAATTTCCCCCAGAAATTCGACCTATAATCCAGTGCAATTTTTCCTTCTTTATTATGTAATATTGGTTATGAATATGTAATATTGGTTATGAAGATAATGACACGTGGTGAAAAAAGATTAGAAAGCACAAATAAGTATGGGTGAAGTATGGGAAGATGGCAAAACCCGAAACATTTTTCTAAATTCCTTTTGCGTAGCTCTTAGATCCATGGCATATAATTTACAACATGGTTTGTTGGGGTCCTTAAATATTATACTGCATATATCTCTTTAAATACCTTTGGAGAAGTTATTAAATGAAGGAGTTGCTTTATGTAACATTTCTTACAACCTGTGCAGCTTCGATCTTTGCAAGCTGCTCTGACTTGGACCATATCCAGGTCTCCCAGAGACTCTCAACATGAAGGAGCAGATCCAGGAAGCACAGAGAGAATGGGTCAATATTTTTTGGCAATAATCAGCCCAGCAGACATAACCTATATGAAACCCACCTCCCATTTACCCACCATCAAAGAAAACAGAGCCTGCTGATAGTGTTTTTGGTCAGGTGGCATACCCATAAAAGCCTCATAATTGTTTAATGGGGCCTTTTATGAGGCGACACTGTGAGTCAGCTCAGGCCCGAAGGCTCTGAATTCCAGACGATAACACTTTGGGTTTGGTAATATGGGGTTAATCACAGGTGGATATTAGCTCACCGCAGGACCAAACCCAGCTGCGCTGACGTGTGTCGCTACCTCGAGGGAAGAGGCGCATCCAAAGCTTTGTGTCTGTGTGTCTGAGCCAAGGCCGACCTTGTTGTACTGAACAGAGACATCAGAGAGGACGGAGGCATGCTGTTTCTCCCCCATGTACACAACACACTACAGACCATGAGCTTTAAAGTACTGCTTTTATGTAAGCGAGCTTGTTGAGGAACACACCGGAGAATATTGTGCATGCACTCATGCACCAAAGCTTTGCTGAGGCATGAATCTATAGACCTACAGTATATTTTCTTCCAAGATCAAAAATAACCATCCTACAGCTGTCTGGGCGCGATGATGCAGAGTAACCCGATACTGTCCCATAGCACTGCTCTTCATGACCTGAATTGTTCCCTGCAGAACGTCCTCTAACTTGTGTCAATAAACACCCTATATAAAGCAAAACTTTTAATACACCTAAGGTACATAACGTTCATACAAACCCTTGAAAACATGAGGAGTATGCAAGGCTGTACAAGGAATAAAGCCATATGTGCACAGGTGGCAAGTTAGATGACTTTAAGCATCACATCTGATTATACTGCAAGTGCAGAAAGGTACATTTACTGGCATCAATCATTTCACAACTCAAATTGAAAAGTTTTAATAAATATGCATGGGAAAAGGCATGCTATTTTGCATCTGTTCTTATACCTTCGATAAAAATGATAAGAAGATGCAACTTTCTTTACTGTTGGTGTTTGCTGAAGTAAGTTTCTGTTAAATCACCATAAAATACTCCTCAATAGTTACTATTAAATATGATTTCTTTAACTTTTATTATTCCTAAGGCTCATTTTGCACTTATGGATGCTAGCAGAGGTGGATAATCCAGGTCCAGAAAGTGAAAAACTCTACCTTGTTTTCCTGGATCCTGTTCACTTAAGGTGATTAGATCCTCAGGTGATTAGTATGTGTTGTTTAGCTGAAAATTCAAATGGTATTCTAGTTCTGAAAGGCAAATGGTGATCTCTGCAGAGGCTTTTTATTTCCTGAAACTGGATTATCCACCAATGGATGCTAACAACAAATCATTATGTGTCGATCTTTACGTTTTTTTGAGGCAGTTCAGGGTTTGACGACTGAACACAGTGCTTTAGATCTGTATCTTGCTAAAAGATCTAAGTACTCCTGTGCTTCAAATGAAGAAAAAATATGGTTCCAGGAATTATGGAAAGAAGCAAAAAAGGCCAAGACCATCACACTACCACCACCATGTGTGACTGCTGCAGAATCTATTTAAGGGATTTCTTGATTCTATGTCTTTAGGTAATCAGGAACACCTGTGGCAGGAGAAATTAAGTTATGTATATATATATATATATATATATATATATATATATATATATATATATATATATATACATATATATATATATACAATTAATTAGGTTATAAATAATAAATAAAAAGGACAATGTTTTTTCTTATTTTAAATGTAAATGATCTTGTTCCATTGGTAAAGTGTCTTGCTTACCTCCTAAATTCAAGAAAAAATGACTTATTTAGATTTTTTTGTGGTGTTACACTACAAGCAAATTCTGAAAATCAGTATGAATGTCTTAAAATCAGTGTATTTAGCCTTAATTTGAGTAGTAACATAGATGATCTGCCAATAGAACAAGCATTTTTACCCTAAAAATAAGATCATTAGATATCTTGCACTTGAAATAAGAGACTGTAGCTTATTTTTTTTTTATTTTAAATGTAAATTTTCTTTTTCCATTGGCAAACTGTTTCACTTACCTGCTCAATTCAAGAAAAATGCACTTATTTTAAGAAAAATTTTTTTTTTTTACCAGACTTTTTTGAAGTGGACTTGCCATAATGGCCCCAGCCCTTCTACAACCCTGAACATGGATAGAGTTAATCATTGAATGCATTTGGGTGAAGAGGGAGTATGCAGCCTCAGTGAATTCCTTCAACGTATGCATAATGATTTCACACAGTTATTACCCCGTTTAAAATGACCTAAAATAGCTTGGAGTTCTTTGTCAAAAAAAGACTAATGCTATTGCCGTTTTTTATACAGTCACCTAGCAGTAATGTTTAATGGCTTTTCTTAGGATTTGTCCCCGACTGGATTTATTTGTAACAAATATGCTCAATTTTAGTGACTAGAATATTTCCCTTGACTCCCTTTTAGAAGACCACATATTTTTCTTGTTTATATACTGAGTTGCTTTGTGATTAAAGCATTGCGTCACCATACCAGCACCACAGTGCTGAAATTAATTTATAATTGCAAAATAAATCAGATATTTTGTCACTTGTTTGGTTGTACTTAACAATTTCTATTATTGATGGCGCCAGAAGTAGCAATTTATGTGCATCTTTTTTCTGTGCCTCAAAGCAAGAAATAAAAAAGGTAAGAAAATCCAAATTAATAAAAAATGTACATAAAAACAAGAACTTAAAAAGTACAGGGTATAAATCATGAGATGAACGCTTAGATTTACCTAGGAGTCCCAAGTGGGCTGGTGATAGATGAATGTTTAACACAGAAACAGATGAGATGTTAAAGTCTGTTTTTTTCTCTTGTCTTCACACAAACAAATCTTCTACTTTACACCAGCGCTCTGTTAGAGTTGCTATATATCAGAGTTAAGGTGTTAAGGCACCTAATCAGACGGCTGGGCATCAGCAAGCGCAAGGCAGTTTCACTTTTGCATTGCATAGAAGTTTAAAGCTAAAAATATTCTAGAAAGGGTTCAAGGAAGGTGTTTTTGTCGGAATTCAGCTAGAAATGACTATGAAAACAGAGCATTGTGACTGCAACGTTTGTTTTTTCTTATTTCAAGTGTAAATTCTCTTGTTCATTGGAAAAGTGTCTCAGTTACCTTCTCAATTCACGACAAAATGCACTTATTTTAAGAAAAAATTACTTTTTTTGCACTGATATCTGGAATATTTGGATGATTTAATGATTACCCTTTGACCTACCACCCATTATGTTGTATGCATGTCTTTGTGCACACATAAAAAACTGCTCACTCTCTCTCTTTCTCTGAAGTATGGGTGAGCCAACACGGTGAATATGTCTGATAATGTAGCTGTAAAAAGTGCTGTCAAGAAGTGTTAAGTCATCCTTTTAAAATGTCTTTTTTTTTTTAAGCACAAGCTTTCTGAATGGCTCTGTGTCAGGAGAAATTTGAATTCTGTATGTGGTACGGCAGCCCCATCAAAGGACCAGTAAGATCACAGGTTTTGGTCCGAATGTGTGAAATTGCTGCATTTTTCTAGAAACTGTTTTACATGCACCCTCTACAGGTTTCTCTTCTGTTTAGGTTCCTATGCAGCCCTCCTATGGGACAAAAGACAAGACGATAATGTTTTCTTTTAACACAAAATATGATATAAAATCTCAGCTTACTGCTACCTCTTTGATAAAGCCTGTTGTATATTTCCAGGCTTGTTCTGCCTCAGATAAATACAATGCTCAAGATGTTATTTAATGTTACTGTGTTTCTCAAAGCAAGTGCATATTATTTTCTATTTGATTGCAATCACAATTTTCTTTGTCTATGGATGGAAGCATCCATAAATTTTCTATGTTTTCAAAATCATAGAGGGGGGCGAATGCTTGTGTTGTAATCAGGGGATGAGATGCAGGAACTTCTGAATAGGTCACATGTCTATCACAGACTAAAGTGCCACCCATACTCACATCTAAGTGCTGTTTTAAATGGTACATAAAAGATGGAGTTCTCACAAATGCTAGGGCTGAAAAAGTTTAGGCCTGAGTCAAGCATGATCGTCCACAGAGACACAGGAGGACTAAGAAGACCCTCAAGACCAGATAAAGATGGAAAAACAACTGTGATGCAAGCTTAAAGGAGTATTTGTCAGCAGCATTATATCAGGTTAAAGGTAAAACTTTCTATCAGTGATTCCAAACTATCAGGGTCTGACCTAAGACCAATTCGCCATGGTTACACACTCAGAGATCCATTTTACTCATTCATTAAGGTTAGGAGGAAGCTTGAGTGCCAGTAACTACACTGTGCAGAGATGCAAACTCTACACACACCGCCCTAGGTGGGATTTGAACCAAAGCACTTCTGCTGTGAAGTAAGAGTTTAACTGTGCCCCCCGTGCAATCTTTTTAATGAGAGTTCTCTTGTTAGACAAGCATCATTGGTGTAAATAGCCAACAAAACCCTGGGATGCACAATATCGGCTGAGGGACCTATTCACGCATAAGCCTAAAAAGCTTAAATAAGAACTTATTTGAAAGGCATATGCTTGTTTATTTTTTCGGTCTGTGCAGCAGCCATTTTAGTTAAGTCCAATATGTTTTCTGTAACACTACGAGATGTGCTTCAGGTTCGACTGACAAGAAAGGCTTGGAAGAGTGTTGGCGAACGTCCAACAATGATAGGCAAGACTTATTAAAACAAGAACTTCATTGAATGGCTATCTTTCTCACTGTTAAGCCTTGAGATCTTTCCTATGCAGTTAGACTGATATACCAGACTAAATGTGAGATTGAATGTGTAATTTAGTCTGGCCCCGATGAATGACACATCGGAAGATTGTTGATGAGAACAACTCGTTTTTCAAACAATGTCTGTTGCAATTGGCCAATGTTCTGACCAATGAGCGCAACTGACTGTGACGTAGAAAGCGCAACAGAAATCTGGTGAGGGAGTGTAAACAAGCAGCCTGTTGGTAAAACGCCGAATATGTCCTTTCTAAAAACGACTGAGCGTAGAGCCACTTCCTGCTCACGTTTCAACGAATACCCCAAGTCTAGTTCTTCCAAAACTGATTCCAAAGCTGAGTCAAACAAGAACTGTTCAATAGTTCTTGCCATCTTCCTTGTTGTGCTTTCTCCAGCGTCGCAAAGCTTTGTCATCACGCCCTCAAAACCCTGCCCGCTTTGCATCCAAAAATTCAAAACAAATCCCTGCGTTGTGATTGGCCCACCAGTTCTAGGGCCTGGGGCATTGATTGAGGCTAGACCAAACTCGCAGACAAAAATGATCTTGGCCGCTGGTGGGAGGGACTAGCTCACTTTGCTACCATGCAGCCCCAGCAGTCCAGATATTCTGTTGTCTTCTCTTTTAAAGGAAAAGTCCGCTCAGCAAGGCATAAAAAATGGGTCATTATTTATACCTAAAACTAATACATTCAAGGTGATTTAATGAATTAAAACAGCATGAAAGCGTTAATCAGTAAAAAATTAAAACATTATTCGTCGTGATCACGGAGTCTGGGAACGGCCATTTTTGTCCAGATATAGTAATACCTCACTGGTGACATCTTCTGGCAGTGACGTCACGGTGCGGTAAGCTTAGCACCATTCTCCCTGCTTCACAAGCAAAATCAATGGGAACTACTGGACACGTCTGCAATCAACAACAATCATTTAAGATTTCGAGAGGACCTAACCATTGAAATTCGTGAGAACTATAGTTAAACTGACAATGCCGACATGCATGGCAGTTGGATGTTAAAATACATCGAGTAAAAGTGAAAAAAAAATTACTTATTTCACCGTTACAATTCATGATCCACCACGGGTTCATCGTTGAATTGCCAACACATCATTAATCCGTTACTCTCTCTCTGCACTGGTTGTCATCGTCATGGATAATCGCTCCAGATACAAATATCACCAGAAACAGCACTGATATAGAAACAGCCGATACCAAATGAAATTCCTCTCAATTATAAACACTTATAATTTAATGAAAAGTATGTAATAATTTTGACTTTTCCTTTAAATGACTCATTCTGGACTACAGGCCTTCCTGCCACTATTACTCAAAACCCAGCAGTGTTGGAACCTTCTAGCCCCCACTTCACTCAGCCCTTGACAATTGCTTTGCAGCAGTTACCCGACTCTCTGGGATGAGTCAACCCTCTCTTAGGACTAGAGAGCACTGCAGTTATTTTAACACACAGCGATGCTCCCAAGAAGTTTTCTTTTTTTTTGTTTCTTACTAGAACTGTGCTGATAGATCCAACACTGATATGCTTCATGCTTTTTTTTAACGGTACCAGAACCCAGATGATGCTCTTAAAGATCTTCCAAACATTTTTAAGGAAATATAATCAAAATATTTTGAGAGCTTTGCCTTTCTTGATAAAAAATTATATTTTCCCGGAGAGAACCTCATTTCAAATACATCACATGAGGTTCTTTTGCATGTGTTTTGCCTCCAGGGAACAATTCAGTTTACACCAAGCTGTCCCACTCAATGGAGAGCATAAGACGAGGCTTTTAAATTTGAATATCATCTGAATGTTTGTGGAATTTGACACAGATGTGCTGATTGATTTCCCCTTTTAAACTAATGAGATGTATCTGCCAAAGGGTAAGCCAACACATTTCTGCGAAGAAAAAAAGCCCACTTCATGCTTCTCTTGCTCATTTATCTACCTTCTGTGTTTCTTACCCATGCAAACTTTACATGGATTCCTGGCTGGTCTTGAGGGATTGCCTTTCCAAAGGGACCACCTGTGCACATTAATTCTACCACTATTTTCTATGTCTCCTTATACCCATTTGTTTGATTGCTGTTTGTTTTTCTTCCCAAATCGGTCCAATGCAGGGCTCATCCTTAAAGCTAATTTAAAATCTGTATCAGTTCAAATACAGATCAAAGACATGGGTTCATTGTTGAAGGGAAGAAATGAAAAGGCAATATTTTCCACTCTGGTGCGTTATGTAATTAAAGTGAGCCAAGGTGAGTTTGGAGGGACAGAAGATCACTTCATGCTATTTTAATGGGCTTTTTATTGATTGAAAAACTCACAAATTTAAATAGGCAGCTGTTTTGGGTTATACTTTTGTTTCAAAGTCCTCTTTTCTTCTCACTATATCAGACTGCAAGAGCTGGTATCTTCCTTTTTGTCACATTTAGCTTTAAGCTCTTTAGCTTTATTAAGGAAACATGGACTGATAAAACACCTGCTAAAATTAGCAATTTTTTATTTTCATTTCAGAATGACTTTTGCAGAGAAATTATCCCCTGCTACCTTCTTTCTGTGATTCTGTCTTCTTTTTCTGAGTGGATCCACTACTGGAGCTGTTGCAACAATTAGTTCACCGTCTTTTAATATTATTTAAATCAGAAAGTACTATTTGCTGTTGTATGTTTATTTCTGTGTGTTATTCTTGTCAGATCTATTGCTGATTATCAATGTATGTACGGTTTATGCGTTTTTCTCCCGTTGGAAAGTACTGCAATCCAGCCTTTAGTACTTCGCTGTATTGTCAGGGTGGATGTAGCTGTGCACCCAAATGCAGAGTATAAGGGGGCAGGGAAGATCACTTGCAAAAAGTAAGATACAAAATCCTAAGTCCAGAACTGATGGAGAAAGAAACTCAAGAACCAAAACACTGTTAGACACGAGGGAGAAATAAACCAAAGGACAAAACAATGGGAGGACTGACTGGCTGATAGGGGGCAGGTGTAGACAGACTTACCTAGAAGGAGCTAAGTGAAAGGAAATGGACACTAGGGGGCAGCAGAACTAAAAATACAAAAATGATGTAAATCCAGACATCAAGACAGAACAAAACAGAAGATATTTGAAAATCATAAAAGAAAAAACTTAATCGGAACCAAAAAGGTTCAGAATGTAAAATCATAGCAGGTATATATTTTAAACTATGAAAGAAACCGTTGTTTTCAATAAATACAGAACATTTCTTAGCATTTTTCCTCTCTAGAGAACACACCTAGTTAAATATTTTTGTAGTTGTCTCTCTTTATTGGATGAAGCCACAGAATTTATTTTGCATTGTAGGTAGTATACTTTATATATTTCTCCATTTTGGGGTTTTTAAGGGCTTACACAGCCATACTACAAACGTTCAATAGTTTAAAACATATTTTCTGCATTGTCTTAAGGTTATCTCTACATTGTAGAGACAGAAAAAAATAACAAAATCCTCTGAATAAGCATACGTTTTTAGAGGAAATTGAAAAGCAGGAGTCTTCCCCTATGTTATCTCCCAACACACTTTCAGACAACATGCTTGATTCCCTTTTCTCTGAACTGGGGCAACTTTCAAACGAATCTCCACCCGCCTATCACTTCATGTCCTTTGCAGCTTTTCACTGGAAGCCAACTAAAAGGGATAAAAAAAAAAGAAAAGAAAAAGAGGAAAAAGAGAAGCAGAGACGCGGTCTCGGAAATGACCTAAAAACAACTCCTCGTGGACGATCTCTGCTTTTCAAAGACGCCAGGCCAGGACCATCAAATATTTACCAAAAAAAGCTGTACCCGATTACAACTCATGGAGGGGGGAAGTGTTTGAAAGGAGGAAAAAAAAAAAGTCTTTGAAAATGATTCATAAGCATCTGTGCAGCAGTACAGGGGGAGCACTTTCTTACCCCGGCTTTTGAAAGATGATGGGGAACCAAAGAAAAACACTTCCTTTCTTTCCGCTTGCCCTCAATTCAGTGGACTGATTATATGGGCCAGTACAGTGTCTTTCAGTGTGACGGATGCTCGCTGTAATTCTTTCACTGTGCCGGGATCATGAAAGAGTATTTGCATATGTATGATCAGCCTGCACAATGTGTAATCTTGCCAACAAGTGCATTGATTCACTACACACGAGTGACTTAAGCCCTCAAGCTCTATTTCACATAGTCCTTGCAAATTAAGGTGCAACTCTGGGTTGTTTTGCCATGCTGGATTACTGCTAGTCGCCAAATGATGAAAAATAAGTTTTAGAAAAGAACTGTATAATTGATAAGAATAGGAGTCAAAGTGCTCAGTGGTGCACAGCAAAGCATTTTGCTGCAATTGGAAGGAAGTTCCATAGCCTGCATTTCTGACATTGACCACCAGAGGGCTCTGAGGAGCTCCAACCTTCATGGGATATGAAGGAAATGTGTACTGCAATGATGATTTCAATTGAGTGGCCTTGTAAACACACAGCTGACAGTTGTTTAAGATGATTATAACGAGAAGGCACAAAGAATGCATTGTCCAAATATGAGCAATGAGGGGAAAAAAGGAAGGAGGAGGGAGCTGCAGAGTCTGCTGCTGAGGTGAACATTTTTTAAAACATCATCAAGCAGGAGCCTTTACAATTCTGCCTGTCCTAAACCCTTCAAGGAGCTGACAGCATAATAGCCTCACTCACTCTCATGTAGGCAATTATTGTAGCTTTTAATTGCATTGTTGTGCGAGTGACGTCCCTGCCACTCAGCTGCGTCTGCTGGTGTTCATGCAAAGCTCCCGGCTGTCAGTCAGACCTGCCAGGTACACGTCCCCTCTCACATAAGTCAGAGTGGCAGCGACACGTCTGATCAGCCTTTACGCAGGAGCGACGGCGTCTGCGAGGTGACAAGGTGTTGGTGATAGAGGCTGATTTGCCTTTCTGGAAGTGACACGCCGCCGGCAATCACAAAGTGGACGTTATCCATATATAGAAAGTACAAACATTGCTTCTCTCCTTCCTCTGTGTCTCATTAGATTTGTTTTGATACGCCAGGCTTAGGGCCGTTGATAGCCGTCTCAAAAACCCTATGGGGTCATGATCAAAGACAGAGCTGTGAAGAAAACAGAGCCCATGGACGGCAGAAGAATGAGACATCTATCTGCACATTTAGGAAGAAGAAAAACTTTTTTTGTGTGTAAAAAAATCCCTTTTTTGTTCTTGTGAATGTTTTTTTTCTCTTCTATTTAAAGAAAAAGTCAGGTTATATTGAGAATTCAAACTTCTGAAAGTACTTTAATTATGAAATTATTACATACTGTTCAATAAATAATAAGTATTTTCAATTAAGAGTAATTTCATGTGACTGCTTTACTGGAGACACACATTTTTTTGATGTCATGGTGCGGTATCGGCTGTTGATCAAGTCCCAATGCTGTATCTGGTTATACTTGGCGCTATTATCCAAGTCATCTTGAAAATGTTCTTATACGAAATGTTGGCTACATATTACGTGCTTTTTTTTCCCTCTCTTCCCCAATGTGGCTCCCATCTTTCCGCAGAGATAAAGGCAGCGCTATAGGTAACTGTCTGGGACCTGGGAAGCCAGGGAACCTTGCAAGCCATAAGAACGCGCCAAAGGGGGCGTTCCGCAGCACGCATGGCCTCAGTAAATCTGTTCCTCCTCGCAACCCCCCCACCCCAATATGTGAGATGTACGGTGATGAACGGTTTGTACTGAAACTGAAATCTTGACTGCAATGTACATTGTAGTTGACAATAAAGATTGGTTGATTGATGTGTTTTTCTTTGGCCAGAAGTTAATGGCAATTGCTTCCTCTTCAACTTGGTGATCAAACGATGAACCCGTGGAGAATCATGAATCGGGAAGGTGAAATAACTAATTTTTTTTCACTTTTACTCAATCCATTGATAATGACCCATTGATCATTCCTTGCTGTTATATCAAATTCCCTCAAACTTTAACCCCTTTACAAAAGAACTTAAGAGATACATGTAAAAAATAATAAAAATTCGAGTAAAATATGATATAGCAATGTAGTTTCTGGTAAAACGGTCTGAATCAACACATACACGCTCAAAATGGTTAGAGTTACACACAAAAGTATCCGATTTTTAGAACTCGTCTTTAAAAGAAGTTTTTGCTTCTGTTAAACTGAGAGTAAAACTGGTCAACTCATAAGATTTGAATTCAGTCCAAGGAAGTTTATCCTAAAGGCATGCTGCATTCTGCTTAAAAAAACAAAACAAACATATTTAACTTCCATGGGTTTAACGAGCATAGACAAAGACAGGAGATTCTGACATAATGTTTTTGGACAGATGAGCCTAAGACTTAATAATCTGGACAATGGTACAGAGGACATGTTTTCCATAAAAAAAAAAAAAAAAAAAAAAAAAAAAAACAAAACTAAACAAAAAAACACATCGTTCTAGAAAATAAATAAATTATGTTAACTGTAAAGCTGAAAGCTGAGAGTGTCATAGTTTAGGGATCCTTTGCTGCTGCAGAACCTGGCTGCCATGTATCACATAGGGCTTCTAGGAAAATCTGGGCCTGTCAGTAGAAAAATCAGACTAACGCAGAACTGGATCCTGCAACATAACAATGACTAATTTGCCAACCGGAAAAAGAATATGTTTCAGTCCAAGTCAAAACATGAGCTGCAGAATGAATCATGCTGTACTTGGAGGAGCTGAAGAAGGGGAACCAACTGTCCAGACTGAAGTTAGAGTCCGACCCAAAGACAGTAAGTCTAACAATCACACGCTGGACCTGACAGTGTCGCTGGTAACAATAAATACCTTAGTAAGTAAAAGCAAAGCTGGTTTTTGGTATTTGCCGGTAATTAAATCTCTTTCTTCACTTTCATTCATTTAAACATTAACCTATATAGAAAATATATATCATTTAAATAGCTTTCTATTTTTTTCCTTTTTTTTTAAATATCTCTTTATATAGCTACATAGAAGCAATCAGATAATAGCAGAACATAACATTAAGCCAGTCCTACAAAAGTCAAGTGGAGAGCAAGGAATATATTCAGTTTTACCTTCTTTTTGCTAAAAAAACAAAACAAAAAACTACTACACTTTATCTATGATACTGAAGTTGTAGTTGCACACACAGCAGAGCTCAGACTACGTTATCGCCATCACACAGTCCCACGAGGAGCCTACATTTTCAGGTGTGATAGAAAAAGGGAACAGCAGCAGTAGAGTTATAGTCTGAAAAAAAAAACTCCATTCATGACAGCAGCTGATTCCAACTATATTGAGGTTTAGACATAAACCCAGTAGGAGTTTTGTCTTTACCTCAGGCTGCCTTTTTTTCTGCCAAATGAATGTGTGTTTAAGAAACTTTTTTTTATCAAGAAGTTTTGGCAGTTGTTCTGGATGCAGGGCTTAATAGACTATTTTAAAGCTGAAGGAATTAGACAAAGCAAATTTAGAGCTCTGTTAAATGTTTGATCTTGCATATGATCATTGTGCCTGGAAGAAAAACTTGTGCCCAAACTGCATGCAACCGTGGGTGTTTGACAGTAAAATTGCCAGTCGAGTATTTTTTGCTCAGATTTTTTTTTGTGTGTTTTTGTGAACTTGTTTTGCTGTTCGCTCTCCCGCTTGGGCCTTCCTTCATTCTCTGTGCTGAGAGACAAATAGAGGGTTATTCTGCTTCCTCATAGAGCGATAACAGGCTTTGATGGGTAGACGGTGTAATTTGTTTCCAAATTTAAGTTTGTATTGTATTAGCATCCCACAAGAGGCACAGTTCCTGAAGAGAAGGAGAGAAGTGGCACATGATGTCTCACTGTTTAACTGACAAAAAAACAAACAAAAAAAACAAACAGAAGCAGAAAAGTATAAAGAATAAAGACCGGGAAGAAATAAAGCAGAGGAACGGATGATTGCATGATACTGTTCTGGCTGAGCACCTTCTGTAATTACACTAAATTATGTGTTTGAATGCATAAAGCAGTGTTAGTATCTTTCGTAAGGGAATGAAAAAATTTTAAGAGAAATTTTAGCTTATTATCATAAGGTATTTTAACAAGGGATTCACAGTCTGAGTGGAACAATTTAATTCGTATTCCAGTGTGTCTAAATAGAAAGTTTTCTTAATTTCATTAACAATTATCTCATTCATCTTCTTAAAAAAAGATAAAGTTTAATAAATGTATATTTCTGTGTGTAGATTTTGCAGATGAAGATTAACAGTCCAGCTAATTAAAAAAGTAAAATACCTATTCAATTTGTTGCAGAATCAGAATCTTGAATCAGACCCTGACTTTTTCCACCTAAATTTTATGGCCCTATTTTCTTAAATTAAATACTCTTTTTCAATTGGACATCCAAATAAAATAAAGAAAAGTAAAACAAAAAAGCGCTGCTTAGGTCGCCCCCTCAGATTGTTGCTCTAGGTGGAGAGCCATTCTTCTAAAACAAAGTTTTATTTAAGTCTGAATTATTGCAAGTTGTTGTCTGTCTTTAAACATAAAAAATACAGCATGCATACCTCTATGTTAAATTATCTTAGAAAAATTAATTATAGATGATTGTAATCACACATTGCCCAATAATGTTATGTTCCTTTTTTAAATTTCTAACCTTTTTTTTGCAGTAATGGTTAATTTTAAGGCTCCATTTTATATAAAAAAAATGTCTTCATACGTTTTTGCTTGTATTAACAGTGATTTATATCTTTGCAGAAAATCTGCCGGGGTATTCAAATAAAGTTAAGCAAACGGTTCATATTTTAAAAATTCATTCTGAGAAATTCATCTTTATCTTTTGTTGTAAAACCTGGTGGGAAAAAAAGATCCCAAAAAGACTTTTGTAAGGGGATGACTTCACCTCATTAAAACAATTCCTGTCTCCTAGGCATAGGCGTTGACGAGGCACGATGACGCCTCCTGTTACTTTGGCACTTTTTAACTCTGTTGCAAGTCAGTCTAACTCAGACAACTCAGCTGACAGTGGAGGAAAAAAACAGAAAAAAACAGAAAACATCTTCAGCCTGATTGCTGAGGACCAGCATCTTACTGCTCTCTATGAGCCGTGTTTGCAACAAGGTGTCAAAGCTTTGCAGCTTCATATGAATATGCAGGGAACAGGGACTTGCCAAGCTGCCAAACTCACGAGCGGCGATAAAATGGTACAGCACAGCCGGAGCTATTGTGGAGATCTGAGCCTATTCCACTGAAAAGTACACGTGATTTATTTTATATAACGAGTCAAGTGCCGAGCCGCCTACAAATGTGGTGATCAAAGAAATTCTTCCATTTACTGCATTCTTTGCCGCCGAACTGTTGTGATTTTTCTCCAGCCATTGCCCTCGTATGCTCCCTGCTAATAGGGGTCCGCAGGGGCCCCGGTTGTGCCTGTGAAATGCAATTTTACTTGACCGCATTTTGCTTTCACCAAAATGAGTTATTAAAAACGTTCATTTTTCTTTACCATGTTCAGGAACGTTGGAGGCACATTTGCTCTGAATTAATTTCAGGTGCCAGTTCTCCCCTTTCTGAAGCAATGATGAAAGATTTCATTTCAATCTATATCGGATTACACAAACATTTTTCATGTTACAGTTACATTTTATTATTAATTTAAGTCTGTTTGCATTTATTTCACAAACAATAAGTTGCTCATTCATGCATTCATTTGTGCGCTCCTAGACCAAAATGTTTACAAAGCTACTTACCAGCACTTCTCTGCAGGGAAATCCAAGCTTGTCTTGTTTATAAGGGAGGCAGAAAGATAATTTGAATAAGCTTTTAATCTGTAGAAAAATGATCCAAAGTACTCGGTTTCAACTGTTTTTCATTGCAGGACACAATCTGCTTACTTTGAGGGCAGCTCTGTGTCACTCTTTGGCACGTCTGCTGGTGAAACAACAGCTAAGTCTGATGAAGGAGAAAGAAGACAGTGGGAGAGACGGCGAAACTGTGGCATCATGTCAGTTTTGAAGTACTTCAAGGTGGTTTGAGGTTGCACTACAAAGTGAGAGATATAACAATGAACACCTGGGCTTTTTGCCCTTTTAACAAAAGCAGCCATCATTTACAAATGCCAAATATTTACTTAGGTTGAAGAAAGGAAATGCATGAGCTCATGTGACTTTTGAGGTCTCTTTAAATATTATCAGAAACGTAACCTGAGCTATTAAACCTGAGCCTACTACATATATACAGGTGCTGGTCATAAAATTAGAATATCATGAAAAAGTAGATTGATTTCAGTAATTCCATTTAAAAAGTGAAACTTGTATATTATATTCATACATTACATACAAACTCATATATTTCAGATGTTTATTTTGTTTAATTTTGATGATTACAAATGACAACAAATGAAAATCTCAAATTCATCATATCAGAAAATTAGAATATTGTGAAAAGGTTCAAAATTGATGGCCCCTGGTGCCACACTCTAATCAGCTAATTAACTCAAACCACCTGCAAAAGCCTTTAAATGGTCTTTCAGTCTAGTTCTATAGGCTACACAATCATGGGGAAGACTGCTGACTTGACAGTTGTCCAAAAGACGACCATCGACACCTTGCACAAGGAGGGCAAGACACAAAAGGTCATCGCTAAAGAGGCTGGCTGTTCACAGAGCTCAGTGTCCAAGCACATTAATAGAGAGGCGAAGGGAAGGAAAAGATGTGGTCGAAAAAAGTGTACAAGCAAGAGAGATAACCGCACCCTGGAGAGGATTGTGAAACAAAACCCATTCAAAAATGTGGGGGAGATTCACAAAGAGTGGACTGCAGCTGGAGTGAGTGCTTCAAGAACCACCACACACAGACGTATGAAAGACATGGGTTTCTGCTGTCGCATTCCTTGTGTCAAGCCACTCTTGAACCACAGACAGCGTCAGAAGCGTCTTGCCTGGGCTAAAGAGAAACAGGACTGGACTGCTGGTGAGTGGTCCAAAGTCATGTTCTCTGATGAAAGTAAATTTTGCATTTCCTTTGGAAATCAAGGTCCCAGAGTCTGGAGGAAAAGAAGAGAGGCACTTCATCCACGTTGCTTGAAGTCCAGTGTAAAGTTTCCACAGTCAGTGATGGTTTGGGGTGCCATGTCATCTGCTGGTGTTGGTCCATTGTGTTTTCTGAGGTCCAGGGTCAACGCAGCCACATACCAGGAAGTTTTAGAGCACTTCATGCTTCCTGCAGCTGACCAACTTTTTGGAGATGCAGATTTCATTTTCCAACAGGACTTGGCACCTGCACACAGTGCCAAAGCTACCAGTACCTGGTTGAAGGACCATGGTATCCCTGTTCTTAATTGGCCAGCAAACTCTCCTGACCTTAACCCCATAGAAAATCTATGGGGTATTGTGAAGAAGAAGATGCAATACACCATACCCAACAATTCAGAAGAGCTAAAAGCCACTATTAGAGCAACCTGGGCTATCATAACACCTGAGCAGTGCCACAGACTGATCGACTCCATGCCACGCCGCATTGCTGCAGTAATACAGGCCAAAGGAGGCCCAACTAAATACTGAGTGCTGTACATGCTCATACTTTTCATGTTCATACTTTTCAGTTGGCCAACATTTCTATAAATCCTTTGTTTTTATTGGTCTTCAGTAATATTCTAATTTTCTGATATGATGAATTTGAGATTTTCATTTGTTGTCATTTGTAATCATCAAAATTAAACAAAATAAACATCTGAAATATATGAGTTTGTATGTAATGTATGAATATAATATACAAGTTTCACTTTTTAAATGGAATTACTGAAATCAATCTACTTTTTCATGATATTCTAATTTTATGACCAGCACCTGTACATACATACTACATATATACAAATTTAATATGAACCTGAAGGTGGATTTGCGTTTCTGCAATTAGGCCCATTCATTCACTCACCAACCAAAAAAGAAGATATAGGAGGACTGAAAAAAAAGTTCTGGCTCTGTGCAGAGGAAGTGTTGTGTTGGACTGAGCAGGCCTCTGAAAATCACATATTATGTTCACCCAAAATTGATTAGAAAAGGTCCTATATCGTTTCAAGGAAAAGCCCTCACTGGTCATCAATAACCCCAACAATAATACTTTTATGCAGATTACTCTACTGTCTCCACTGTTGTCCCTTGGCAAGCAGCTCCTTCCCTCTACAAAAATCCAGTAAAAAAAAACCTGATGACTGTCGTGTCCCGGGTCTCTACTGTAATTTGATCCTCTGACTAACTGACCTCTCTAACGACACATGAACCAAAATGTTTGTGTTCTAGATCCGATCAAATCTGCAACAATCCTCCCTCAAGGACAAGTATTAAGAACACAAATCAAGTTAAAAAAACATTAACCCTAAACCTTTACTCTTCTGAAGGTTTTTCTATATGGAAAGTTACCTGTTTTTAAAACCATCACAAATTCAAGCCATTTAAAGGTATAGTGGAGGATTTTCACGAAATTTTGAAAAGACCCACCCTCTCAAAATGGATATTTTTGCTCTATCCGTGCTTCTGAGGTCAAACAATGCAGCTCCAATCCCAGTTAAGTCCATTACAAAAACCTGCTCTAATGTTCTGACTATGCGTCACAAAGGCTTTTATCAGTTTTAAACTGAACACATACATAGACCTATCAATGACCCATCAATGAACCCATTTATTATGCTAGCTGAGAATGCTTCCATTCTAAAATGATAGGCTAATGCTAGCATGTTCACTCAGTAAATGTGTAGAAAAAAACTTTCTAAAATTCCTTAGAAACTTAGGTTACTTTTTATGTTGGAAAATTAAACAACAATGGTTTGTTTTGTTTTTTTTTTTAAACAGGAAGCTGTGCATAAAACTCATGATTTTTTTAGGTTTGTTATTACCGATATTATTAGGGCTGAAACAATCGGATTAATCGTGAATAATCAATTATTGAAATAATAGTCAACTAATTCAGTAATTGATTAATCGTTAACTAGAGTAAAGACTCTAAAACATGCCTTTAGCTAACAGAGCAACCCACTTAGAGCAGTAATTATACCAACAATAAAAAAAAAAATGTTAACATTTTACATTTAAGATAAAAAATATTTTTCATCTGACAATATGCTCTATCCAGAACTCCTCAAGAGGAAAAGTTTTAGTTTCACCTGGTTTAATTTCTTAAAAAATCTTCTTGATTTGTTTCTTAAGGAATCTTTGGCTATCCGATTAATAATGAATTAATGAATTAATCAATTTAGATTTGAAAAATTAACGTTAGTTGCAGTTTTATAATTTTCAAAAAATGTTTTTACAACCTAGACAAAAAAGTACCTTGGGAATAATGGGTATATTTCAGTCCAAATCTCCTTTGCTTCTTAGTATTTTCCTCAACAGTTTGATTGAAAAATAAAAATCACCTGATCTCAGCATCATCTGTTCACTTGGGAACCCTCAGAAACATGGATAAGGAAGTTAAAATGAATCTAAGACAGATTTATAAGTCTTATAGTGCTGCATCTCTTTTATATACACCAGCCAGAACACAGCAGATACATTTCTGGTGCATTTCAAACTCTGATTAGATCAAACGAAGCATCTTTTGGCTCTAATTCAAGTTATCAGATTGGGACATCTCAAGCAACTCGTGTCTGGGATCTGGTTCTATTAAAGATGATCCAAATCTTATGCCCACTGGTCAAAGCTCCAAAGAGACTGATAAGAGAAGAATAATAGTCAAAAGTAGAATAATAAATCTGCAGAAAGTCATTTGGGAACAAGACTTAAGTAAAATGTTTAATCTGATTACCCTGAATAAAACATCCCAAAAGGAAACATCCAAATCACACTATCATGCTGTGAGAAATACATTTTTTTTCACTTGGTCAGTCGATGGGATAAAACATGATTAATATAGAAACACCATGAAACTGAAAAATAAACACCTGGGAGAGGCTAGATAGGAGTTAAGACAGCAAGATCTTGGTAGAATTGCTCAGTTATTCTATCATCTGAATTTAGTTTTAATGACAATCTGTTTTATTAGGAAAATAAAGTAGTGCAATTACGAGAATAAAGTAATTGTTTTACAAGAAAAAAGACACAACATTATAAAGTCATAATATTATGAGAATGAAGTAGTAGTAAGTGAAAAAGTCATGACATTACAAAAAAAGTAAGAAAAATAACAATAATGTCATAATATTGCAAGAAAAGAGTAATGGTAAGTGATAAAGTCATAATATTACAATGTTATGTGGTAATATTATAAGAATAAAGACACAACATTATAAAGTCATATTATGAGAATGAAGCAATAGTAAATGAAAAAGTCATAATATTACAATATTATGTCATAATATTACAAAAAAGTCAGAAAAACAACATTAATGTCATAATATTGCAAGAAAAGAGTAATAGGAAGTAATAAAGTCATAATATTACAATATTATGTGGTAATATTTATTATAAGAATAAAGACATAACGTTATAAATTCAATATTATGATAATAAAGTAATCATAGTAAAAGAATATGAGCTAAATTACAAGAATAGGAACAACATACCATGATATTGCGAGATTAAAGTCAATATTCTTTTATGAAAACTCTGGCACAATTATATATATCAAATTGTGCCAGAGTGTATATATAGGGCATAAAGCTTTAGGGAAGTTTTTGTTCAAAATGTTTTATGTGCAAAATTTAAATCTCTTTAATGCAGATGTATTTTGGTCTATGTGTGCTTATTCAAAGGCTGAACACTCACCACACTATTCAGTTTTTCCTCCCTACTTATTTGGTCCATTCAAAATCCTCTCTAAAAAGTCTACCTACCAAATATGACTAATTTTGGAAAGAGCGTAATAAACCATTTAAACGCAACATCTATAAAGCTGTCACACACTGTCATTTATCAGATCTCATCAGATGGAACCTATTAGTCAAATATAAAAGAACTGTAAATCAAATCCAGATAAATCATCTTGACATTTAAATCCTTGCTAACCTTGACATTTTGTGTAGGTAGGATGCTCTAATGGATGCTGAGAGACATCTGTATTCTTCTAAACCAGCCTTTTCAACCTTGCTAGGAAATCAGCCAGTCAGCCCACAAAATGTGTATAAGACGTAAATTATGTTTGTACAGTTAAAACAGCAGTGCTGATTAGAGTTTGTTCAAACACCATATAATCATGGGTGTGATTGATTAAGCAAGCATGTGTCACTGCGGCAAGGTTATAGACAATCAGCATATGGGAAAAATGACTGATAACAGACAAGTACTTTGGGTCATTATTACCTACAGTGTTTGCAAATTTCATATATGAACATCAAAAAAATTATATGTAAGGGTAGGAAACAAGAAACACGTGATCTCCTGTCTAACAGATTTAATAATGAGTCATTGAATGGTTTATGGTACTGGATGCTCTGTTATTTTGGTCTTGATCCATGATTGAAGAGGTGGTGTATTTTCATAACAGTGTTTTGTAAATTCTTATAAGTCTGGCATAATTACTACAGTGTTTTAACCGACATTCATAGCTCTAGAAATTATTATTAGTCCCTAAAAAGGTGTTTATAATTAGAATTATTTTGCATTGAATAAAGGTTAAAGGAAATAGAATATAAGAAGTACTTCATTTGGGGAGTTTATGAAGGGTAAACAGAATATAAATTGCTTGACAATTTAGCATAAAAACAAAATAGTTTAAGGTAGTTGTGCTGAATAGGCTATGGTAGTCTTCATGTCTTACTTAATTGCAAACATTAAATTAATTTATAGCAGGGCAATACTTTCTCTTTATTCTCTCCTCTTCATTTCCTCTTTAATTTCTCTCTGTGTCTCTGCTTTGCTTTGACAGACAGCCTAAGATAAAGTAAGGAGGCAGATACCAGTCTAAAGTAAGCCTCACAAATTTCTTGGACCATTTAAAAAAAAAAAAATGGCAAAAACTGACCAGGCCTGTCTGCCTTGTGAGTATGTGACTGGTCACACGGACCCTCTTTTATTGGCCTACAGTGGTTGAGAAATTTCAGCATCAATAGCAGAATAGAATAGAACAGAACAGAACATCTCTTTACTGTCCCACAATTTGGAAATTCTGGTGTTTATAGCAGCAAAAAAATATAGAAAAAATTGTCACACAAATGTGGACCTTAGAAAAATGTATAAGAATAACATAATAGTAAAGAGTGAAAGATAAACAATAAAAAGTGTTTTAACAATAAAAATGTGCACCTGGAGAATAAATAACCAATATATAGCTATGGGCATTTTTTTTTTTTACAGTAATGGATATTTGAAAATAGCTACATCATCAGAGATGTGCAAAATGGCAGCAGCATGTCATTTTATTGACTAATGTAGAAACTGTGCAAAATCAGCATGGATGTAACCACTTATACAGGTTGTTGGGAGCAGTGGTGGTTATAAAGTCTTACAGCTGCTGGGAAGAAGGATCTGTGATAACGCTCCCTGGTGCATTTAGGGTGCAGCAGTCTATCACTGAAGGAGCTCTCCAGTTCTGAAACAGCTTCATGCATGGGGTGGGAAATATTATCCAACAGAGATGCTAATTTAGTTAGGATCCGTTGTTTCCCACCTCCTGCACCGAGACCAGATGGTTTTAACCATCAAATTTTAACCATAGTTAACCAAAAATCAGGGGCTATGGCTATACTGGAACTTAAAACAAAGCAATGGCACCTGTGTGCACACGTCACTGCACTGTAGCAGCTATTAGGTGATATATAAACAAGGAATACATTCCTTTTCCAGATGTCAATGCATTTCATACTTATTTGTTCTTAAACGACTTTAGTAGTAACAGGATTTGTTGCATTTTGATCTTTGCCTGCTCTATGTAATCAGTTTCCATTAAAGTATTAATTGGTCGTACAGATTTGGTAGAACTGTAACTAGGCCTGTTTCTATGAAAAAACAAAAATAAAATAAAACAATTTAACGGAAGAAATCTTTAAAGGAGCAACAATTTATTTTTATGAAATTAATTTATAAAAGTAAGCTAGCCCAAAAAAAGTCAGAGAAAACATTTAAATGTAATATTTTGACACATGTTTTAATCTAGCATCCCTAGTAAAGTGGGTTACGGTTAGTAGATAAATATCCAAACTGAAGCTAATGGGTAAGTTTCCAAATTTTGGCATAAATTAATATTTTCATGCTAATTCTGTATCAGTTATATTGAAAAATGTAAAAACCCAAAAGGAGCTACCATTAACTAGTTTGTTCTGTAGCGACAAAGATTGTAGTTCTGTGTGTAAAATGAGACAGCCATTTCCTTCATCATATTGCATTTGTTGTGGCAGGCTGCAAGATAAATTGGCTGGAATGTCTGAGTCATGTAGATATGGTGTTTGAGGACAGATTGCATTGGGCTAATTACCATTTCAAGAGACAACAAAACAACTCTTAGCGCTTGACAAATTTAGACAATAGACCATTAAGAGTACTTGAAATCAACGAGTTATCAGGACTTTTTTTCCCCCCTCCTTACCCTGCAGTAATTATTCTTTATTGCAAAAATCCAGGGTGGCGAAGGGATAGGCGCTAATCATAAGCAGCCGGCATGCAGCTGAGTTTTCAGAGGGCAGAATTTAACTTTTAAATTTCTATCATCTGTGATTAATGCCGATCCATATTCACTGCAAAAACAAAATTAATGTTGAACCCGCTCAGGGAGAAGACATGGAAATCAGGCCTGTTCCTGTAGAAACCGAAAGCAGAGAGAAAAGACGGCTAAAATGAGGGTCTTTTTCCTCTGTACTTGTCTGCTGGTGTAATTCCTCACCTCTGATGTGTGTTTGATGGCGTCAACAATTACATGAACAAAAAGACACACTGCACACACACACACAGATAGCACATTATTGGTATTCTTGATCGACAGTGTTACGCTTCAGTGTAACTTTCACATTAAGTTCCAGTTGTGATAATAAGAAGGGCAGCAAATGGGAATGTGTCCTAAATTTATCCTCCCATAGGGATTAGAAAGCTGTTTGCATTACATTATGGAAGGAGGGGGTAAAGAGGTCCCAATGGGAGGGGGAAAAAAGAAAACGAGCCGGATCCAACTGTGAATTTGCAGGAACTCACATCAGGGGAAATCAGTCTATGTGAGCACCTATGTCCCTGCAGTTTAAGCACTGCATTAGGTCAGGGATTATTGATCACACTGATTTACCTCGACCCGTTTAGGTTCTGGCAAGGCTAAAATCCTTTTCATTTGCACAATTTCCCAGAGAGATACTTAATGCTGAGAGACAACCAGCCCCCCCACTCACTCTGCTTATGCTGCTTTTTTAGCACTCAGCCATTAAGCTCTGCTGCCTTAAAGTGTAATTATGATTTAGGCAATGTTCTCCTGTTCAGATATGTACCAAAGCAGACAAAACTAACTACAGGCAATATTAAAAACACCAGGTCATTTATTTCAAATATACAGCATTGCCTGGAAGCTTTCTTCATCTTATTTTTCTCTGATAAACCAAAGTAAAATGCATTGTTGCACAGTTTTCCACTGATGATAAGATTCCTTAATGATAATGGGACGGCTTGTTTTCCCTTTTCCCAGGTAATTTGCTGCATGCTGGTCAAGTTTAGTTATGCTTTTTCTTAGAGTGTGCCTAATGCCGACAACTTCCTCTTCAAAGCTCACCTTAACTAGTGTATCAACGTTGTTTGCCTGTTTTCTGTGCTGATAATTGACCACACAACACGATAAAGTAGGGCTTTCATCACTGCAGCATCTCGGTGAAAAGTTCACCTCAGAGATTGCATCCTGGAGAAGCCTTGGAAGTATCAGATAGCGAGATGGCGTATTCCATCACAGTTCATTTTGTGCCCCACTCATCTTGACACGACACCTCCTGTCCAGGGGAAGTTTGGCGCATGCAGATTAGACACATGAAGTCAGAAGATAAAGCATTGTTTGCGGCTCTTTGTATGTAAATATGTGCCTGCTTCAGCCGTGCAGTTCTAAGATAACTGTTTTGGAGATAGAAAAGAGATGCAGCTCTGCAGATGTGATGCCGGGCAGGCAGCACATAACAAATGTAAAAATAAAACCAATAAAGTCTGTTACAATCTTCTCTGACTTTATTCTTTAGTCCTTTGAAACCTTGTCTTATAAAGGCCTGTTTAATAGGCTCCTGTGACAGCCGCCTAAGAAAAAAAGAAAGGTATTGGAGGGGAAGCCTGCGCATGGTTTCAATGATAATCCTGTATCTGACGAGCAACAAGGCATACAGCGGTCATCATCATTACAACCCCACTCGGGGGGTATGAAAGTTCACAATATCTGTGTGAACGATGTCATGCTGTGTGGGTGTTCATAGAGGATAACAACAGCCACATGTTGTCAAAGTGAAATTGTCCCCTCATAAAGCCATCATGCTGTGCCAGGAGTGGCCCCATCATCACAGCCAATTAAAAATCAATTAATCAGCTCAAAGTCTTTGCGCCTGCTAATGGACTATGAGTGCTTGGATTGATAAGACCCATAGTTGGCATTGCTGCTCCTGCACCTTCACCACAGTTATGCTTCAACAAAAGCGCCCTTTTAATCTTCTGGATCTGGAGCAGACAGAAAGCAATTTGTTCAGGGTTATAAGTTAATTAGCTTTTACCTTGTGTGTTATTTCCAACTAAAAGTCTGGAGTAGTTTCAAATGTTGTGTTGTGTTGGGCGCAGATTAGGAATACAATAATGGACAATGACAATAAAATGATAGAATAGGGAGAAGATCTTAATTAGTTTTTCCGACAGAAACAGAACAGCCCAGCTCAGACCTGAGTATTTTACAACTTGCGGATTTACTTAGGTGTCCTCAGCTGGCCGGCACAAACATTTTAAACAAGGAAAATGTCTCAATGCCATGCGTATATCTGAATATACTGCTTTTATTTTGAAGGCAACAGTATCAGTTTACACAATGGAGGGCTCTTTATTCGTCTTATTGATACTTTTCATGCTGTTTTACTAATCTTTGACATGCCTTATACAGTAAACTATTAAGTTAATCCCCTTTGTGCCACCTCTATAAGCCTTTCAAATAACTTCAGTCTTTTAAATCAGATTAATCAAGGTGTCAAAAATAATTCTCAGAGGTTTTAACCCATTTTGACTTTATACTTTAGCATGGCGTAGTTGATGTACATCCACACTTTTATTCTATTATTCTTCTACATCCAGAAGATGTTCCATTTCACTAATATGGGGTAAACATTTGGGCCACTAGAGCAAACTGAGGTCACTTTTTTTATGAAGAAACTGGCTTAAGATAATATGAGCTTTGCGACATGATGACAAATCTTACTGGAGGAAACAATAAGAAGTTGGGATCTTTAAGGAACAATAAGCAACAATTACCTATTTTAGATTGAAAAACAAAAAAAATGTGATGTGAAGAACTAAAGGCATCTTTTTAGTTGGCATATGGTATGACATTAAACACCATCTCTCTGTTGTTCTCTTGTACAAGCCTAGCCCGCCACACGTTCCAGTATGTCCATGCGAATAGCTGCCACCTGGGGGCTCAGCCCCTCCCTCTCCATATAAGCCCCCGTCCGCGCAATGTAGCATAGGACAGCGGTCCCCAACCACCGGGCTACGGACCCGTACCGGTCCGTTGGTCATTTGGTACTGGGCCGCACAGAAAAAAAATATATATATATAATTTATCAACGATGAGAATCTGAGTGATGTTTTATTTTGAAAAATATAAAAAATTGGGGTATTCTCTCCCTATTACATCAGTCGGTGCATCTTTGCCTCTTGACACAGGTTAATTCAGGTCAAGATGCATCCTATTTATAACATCCCATCTTTGTGAAGTGGGATTTTCTGTGGTTACAGCGACCAAAACAAAGCTACGGAGCAGACTGGACATCAGGAGCACAGTTTGTGTGTCAATGTCTTCCATTACGCCTAGATGGGACCGGCGTGTTTCAGAGACAAGCTCAGGGCTCCCACTAATTCAAGGTAATGGTGAGTTTTATTTTTATGCTGTTCGCATTTGATTTTATGCCAGTCTTATCATTTCATACGACGTATCCCCCCCAACCCCCCCACCCCACACACACACACACACACACACACACACACACACACACACACACACACACACACACACACACACACACACACACACACACACACACACACACACACACCCACACACACACACACACACACTTCAAAGGCCGGTCGGTGAAAATATTGTCTGACATATAACCGGGCCGTGGCGCAAAAAAGGTTGGGAACCGCTGGCATAGGAGATAAATGACAGAATGTGTGAAACATTCGGTCGCAGACAAGATGCTTTGAAGTTGAAGCTAATTTGTTGTGAATTATCCTTTGCAAATATGTGCCTATAAGGCAACAGGTGAGAAGGGGAGGTGAAAGAGAGTTGGATCAATGTTGCAGCTTGGGTGGAGGTAGAGAGATTTCTGGTCACACATCTTGTTTTGGTCTACACATAGTGCTTAACAGCCTAGTTAAGGTAGAATTATATTCGCACATTGGGTTGTTGCCCCGTTCTGTGCAAGTTGTGCACGAGCCCATAGAAGCGCTATACCCTTTTACAATTGACGGAGATGTAGGTGCTGTACTCACAAAAACCACAGACGGGCAGTGATCAACGTGACAAGCAGAAATGCCAAAAAAAAGAGGAGAAACAGTTGACGTCCCACTTCCAAAGCCCTCATGTGAAGCCCATATAGACTTTCTTTTAATAGCATATATAAAAAACATTGTTTCACTAAATAAATGCTGAATACATTATATACTATTGGTAGTTGTTTCAGTCTTTATGTTGTATGTGATGGAAACAGAAACTAAATTCTTGTTTTCACCTCAGGCTTGGCCAATAAACTTACCCCTGTAAACTGTATTTAACCACACTTTTCCAATAGGGGGTTTTCATGTGACGTCGCGCTCACGTGACTACTCAGCGCGTCCGCCATATTGGGTGGCAGCCTTAGGCAGTATTGACAGTGAAAAATTGTGAAATCGTGTGTAATTGTTGGTTGCACGGCCCGTGGAGGTGGAGATCAACGCTCTTTCTATCGCATACCAGCCGTAATCGTGAATCAATGTGAAAAAACAAAACAGCTATCTGAACAACGCCGTCACCTATGGCTGACACGGATATCCAGGTCCGATTTGGACGGTGTTAAGCTGGAACACGCCAGAGTCTGCAGTGCTCACTTTGTCACAGGTAATTAACTGTCAAGCATTTAAAACATGTAAGAATATATTAATAATAGGGCTTGGGCGTCATGACGTATTACTTTCCGTGGCCGCAATGTTGACCGTCTCCGCCGCCGCTACTCAGACTACTGCCTATGACCACCGCGTACTGGACTCCCTCTCTCTGCCGTGTTTTAATTTGATTAATTTCACCTTAACTTGATTTCAACCAGCGGGAAAAGGCTCAAATATGTGAGAAACCCGGAGGGTTTAGGGAGGTTTGGCAGTTAACGTTACTAACCAAACCTTTGAAACACATAGCAGCTAGTTAAAAGTACATTACATGCCTGAGTGGTTGTTAGCACTAACGGTTAGCACTGTTTGCTGGCTTTATGAGCTGCAGCTCCTGAACCCATCCATTCGTAAACTGCACATGAGACTCCAAGGACTTGTAGCTTTGGAACTGTTCGCGCACTGCCGGCCGTTAGCCACCTAGCATAGCGAGCCCTGCGTCGGATTGTTTACATTTTTACCATCTTATTAAAACTCACCCGTCCACGTATGATGGCGATTTCCTTCATGTACATCACTTCGACATCTCGTACCCAACCAGATGTGAACTGGTTGTGAGCCTCTAGACCCTTGTACGCTCTCATTTCCTCCATAGTGTGCAGAGGGTTTTCACTGAACACCGGGTAATGAACTATGTTACCGTGCTCTACATTTGGCCAATCATCTGGATTAGTGCTAAACAAGGCACCGTGGAGGGCATAGGGGTCCATATGGTCGATCACGGAACATTTCCTCAGATATGTTCCATGATCTGGTGGCTCTAGTGCTGGCGTGCTTATCTATTCGCGACATGATATATTTAATATACGATAATATGCCACCCAAGATGGCGGACCGGGAGCTGGCCAGTGACGTCACTGAAAACCCCCTATTGAACCTTCTGCATCATTTCATTTCAGTACAGGCAAACTTGTTTGTTTATAACAATTTTATATCCTCGCATTTATAATGAGGCTGGTGCACGCGGTCAGCTCCAAGTTATTTGGAGGAGTGTGACTGAGCTGTGCGGCGAGTCACCCGTTTAAACCAAGTTTTAGTGGTAAAATTTTGCTTATAGTTCCTTTAAAGAGTACCAATACTTCTGTCAACCGTGGCATTCAATATAAATAACTCTTTACATCTCTAAACCACCATCAATACCCTCAAACTGTGATACAGTACAGTACAGATCTGTGTTTTTTGATTACGGTGACAAATTCTGAAAGGGTATCAAGGCTTAAGTCACAAGAGAGGTCAAAATATTTCTGAAATAATACGTAAGGACAACCTGGCAGTAGCAATGATACCATATTCAAAGGCCTCTAATTATCCTCTCTGTCTGATTCTGATTTTAAAAAACCTACCTACAAAAAGTTTGTTGCTTCTATGGGTTTAGAGCAGGGGTCACTAATTAAAAATCAGTGGGGTCGGAAAAAAGAAAATCAACCAGTAAAGGTCCGTGGACGTTTTTAATTATAATCCGTCACTTTAAACAGCATTTAACATTGAAATAAAATGCAGGTGTTTATCCTTTAATGTTATACATTGAATTTTTTAATGGAAAAAAACCCCGAACGTTTTAACATTTTAAAATCTAAAGTGCTTTTTGAAACAATCTTTCACAGTTCGGTATATAGACGATTTCCTGACTTTCATTGCTTTTCTAAAATAAATGTACTGGGCTTTGGCTTAATGGCAGCATTGGGCTTTAGGTTGCCCTGCGAGGATTTTTAAACCTGGGTGTGAATGGCGACAAAGCCATTCTCAAGCACATATCAAGGTGCTCATTCGTGAGCCTGGATCGATATTTATTTTTGATTATATTGATATAATCAAATGTAATATTCAGGAAAATCCTGCTTTCACCAGTTCACTGAGCTTTTTTCTGCAGTCCACACATTTTCTCCTTTCTTTTCCTCTTCGTCTTCTCCCTCTTTCCCGGCTTGCAATAGGTTTGCCTGCAGCTCATTGGCAAATTTTCATCACGTGCAGCCTGGTGTCGGAAGCTCCAGAGGGCTTTACCATATTAACAGGAGAAGCGGCGCAAGTGAAATTAGTTACTGTTGTTAGACAACATGCAGTAATTTAAAAAATGTTTTAAACCAGGCTGGGTCTGGATTAGCCAACAAGTGGGTCCGGATCTGGAACCTGGTCCACTAAGCTCTGGTTTAGAGGATTCACTATTCCAATCGCTGGTGAGCGTACAAAAAAAATAATAAAAAACATCCATTCCCCTAAAGAAATAAGGCCTTAATTCTAGAGCAACCCAAGCAAAGTTAAAATCGAACCAAATTCCTATTGATTTGATTTTTCTTTTATACCATGAGGTAAAACTTCAATATATTTCCGGATCTCTGTAGCTGAAGTTCAGTCATGGTTTCCCAACCCCATGTTTGGGCTTTGTTCATGCGTCATGGCACGCTGCCTTGACAGCTCAAGCTGCGGCGTCAGATCACATTATGAAGAATGATCTTTGTCTTTGCTGTTCTGCAAGCCTGAAGTTTAGTTAATCAAAGATGATTAGTTCAATTTAGCAAGTCTGGGAGGTAAGTGGTGAATGAAGGAATGTGGGCAAAAGGCAGAGGTCAAACTGAGGGTCTTATCTATTATTAGAATGGCACATGTGGGTAAAAATTCACAATATGTCAGGAAGTCAACATCTTTAGAAATATAGGTCTTTTTTTAAGCTAAACTGGGTAGATTTTCATTATGACTATCAGAAAATCACATTTGAATAAAAGCTTTTTATTTGATTTATTTCTATGTAATATTTATGGAGCTATGATTTCATTTTCTAGTTCATTGTCAGTTTGCATTTGAGATTATGTGTTTTGATGGTTATTTAATATTTTGGATGCGTCAGGTTATGCATCTTCCAACCGAGAGCCGACTCCCTTGTCACACTTAGCCCCCCCCTCGCAGTATAATGTGCTACCGCGTTCAGATAAACTGAGATGGATGTGTGATGTGACGGCTGCTGATAAAAACACTTGCCAAGGATTTGTCTTCATGAAGCTGTCAAGACTGAAAATCTACAGTATACCTGCTCGCTTTAACCTCTGTGATTCTTTGTTATACTGGAGGCCTGGTTCTACAATCTCCTGTTCAGACTGTTATAAGACTTTCATTAGAGCTGCGCCACAGTCTAATTTGGTTATTGATAGAAAGTTGTACGGCTCAGAGTTTCAAGAGCCTTGCCCAGGGCATCAGCTCCCTCTGCCAATTAAATGAAAGCCATTTAAGACCATTAAAGCAAAATTAAACAACTGAGCAAAGGGTGATTGCCACAGGTTAGAAACGTCACCGTTAAGATGAACATATCCACTGAGGAGGGCTTTCTGGGAACAACCAATCCATAATGGCCCCCCCCAAGCAACTTATACCTGAAGGTTAATGGATAAAGCAGGCTTGTAGTTTAAATTAAGATAGTGTTTCAAAGTCCTTTGATGCTTTATCTAAAAAACAATCAACCATGTGTGTTATATATTATTTTTAAAATCAGTACTAAACACAGATTCTCCTTTAATGCTAATATGTAAACTGAATAATATTCAGCCATTCATATCCCTCCATATTTTTATTAGTATGCAGTATATTTAGCTTGTGTTCAATGTTTTCAAATGTTATAAAATTTTTGTCACGATTCTTTACTTTCCCACACTTGGATTCATATTATAGTATCATGACATGTGTTGTTAATGTTTCTTTTGTGGTTTAGATTAAAATTAAAATCTGTAAATGCCACTAGTCAGCTATCTTAATATCTGGATGATTACACCTCAACATAGATATTTAAAAATTGTATAAGAGTTCTGCTTTTAATGTCTTATGGTAATTTGAACGGTTTAAGGCAATAATTTTGTAAAAATTGATTAAGTTAAAAAAGGTGCGACAGCTAAAATATAATTTTTTGGGTATTAAAGAAATTAGAAGCTTAAGTTATCTGAATCATGTTAAAGTAAATTTTATCGCTTAAGTTGGTGTGACTAAGTGCTGATAAGTAGACAGAACGTATGATAAATAAGTTTTAAGGAAAAATACAGCTAAGTTTAGGAAACTTACTGGTTTTAAGTTCAGTTTACTGAATTAAAAAGTAAAAAAACAACAACTGTGTTACCATACCAAGAAAAAAAAAAGTGCTTCATTGGACCTTTCTATTCAACTTAACAGATTTGAGCTACTGTACTTAAATAATTTAAGACAATCGGTTTCCTCAAGTAGTCTGAGTTCAACTTATTAGGATTTACAGTTTAGAATAAAGAATGCTGGTTAGTGGACAAACAGATGGGTAGATATATACACAACTCAAAAAATTAAAGGAAAGCTTTGTAATCAGAGTTTAGCATCAAGTTAATTAAACATCTGGGATATTGATTTGGCCAGGTAAGTAGCAAAGGGGGTTATTAATTAGTTTCAGCTGCTTTGGAGTTAATGAAATGAACAACAGGTGCACTAGAGGGGCAACAACGAGACCACCATCAAAACAGGAATGATTTTAAAGGTAGATGCCACTGACATTTTTTCCCCTCCTCATCTTTTCTGACTCTTTTTCACCAGTTTTGCACTTGGCTAAGGTCAATGTCACTACTGTTAGCATGAGGTGCTACCTGGACCCTACAGAGGTTGCACAGGCAGTCCAACTCCTCCAGGATGGTACATCAATACATGCCATTGCCAGAAGGTTTGCTGTCTCCCAGCACAATCTCAAGAGCATGGAGGATATTCCAGGACACAGGCAGTTATTCCAGGAGAGCTGGACAGGGCCGTAGAAGGTCTACAACCCATCAGCAGGACAGGTAAGTGCTCCTTTGTGCAAGGAGTAGCAGGAGGAGCACTGCCAGAGCCCTACAAAATGACCTCAAGCAGGCCACTGGTGGGAATGTCTCTGACCAAACAATCAGAAACAGACTTCACGAGGGTGCCTGAGGGCCCGACGTCCTCTAGTGGGCCCTGTGCTCACTGCCCGGCACCGTGGAGCTCGATTGGCATTTGCCACAGAAAACATGAATTGGCAAGTCCACCACTGGCGCTCTGTGCTTTTCACAGATGAGAGCAGGTTCACCCTGAGCACATGTGACAGACATGAAAGGGTCTAGAGAAGCTGTGGAGAACATTATGCTGCCTGTAACATCGTTTAGCATGACTGGTTTGGTGGTGGGTCAATGATGGTCTGGGGAAGGATATCCATGGAGGGACGCACAGACCTATACAGGCTAGACAACGGCACCCTGAATGCCATTAGGTATCGGGATGAAATCCTTGCACCCAGTGTCAGACCCTATGCTAGTGCAGTGGGTCCTGGCCTCCTGGTGCACGACAATGCCCGGCCTCATGTGGCGATAGTATGCAGGCAGTTCCTGGAGGATGAAGGAATTAATACCATTGATTGGCCCCCACGCCAATCAGCAAAATGGAATATCCTGCCGTATCATTTTTTCATTGTAATTTTTGGGGTGTCTTTGAATTCAGGCCTCTGTAGGTTGATAATTTTCATTTCCATCAAATGACGTGTCATCCTTTAGTTCCTGACTCATCGCCCAGTCCGTATCAGTTTAAATAGCATGATTGTTTGCCCCATTGAGATCTGATGTGTTTTCAAAATGTTCCTTTAATTTTTTTGAGCAGTGTACTAAAGCAAACCTGGAAAACAGTTCAACCAAATTCACACATTTTATCTCACTTGATAGCATAAAGTCGCTAAGAGAGTAATCTACTGCGGGTACCTTAAAAGACTGTAACAATTGCTTTATTTGTGAAGGATAGCATGTGCATGATGTAAATAGAGGAGTCAAGTGGAAAGATGGTGGAAAGAAGGGCAAGAATGATGAAACATGAGAATAGCCTACTAATTGAGGCACACAGAATTCTCCTACTTGCTTTCAAGTCTAAGACCATACAGGACTGAAAATACATTAATGTCTGTTGAAAAATATCATAGCTGCTGGATGAAATCACATAGGACACATAAGCAGTTCTTCCTCAATATCAACCTTGGATCTAATTTGACAAATGGATACCCACGTAACAATTTCCTTTGATGGCCCGTTAAGCAGTAGAGAGCAGCGTGCTGTCACTTTGAATATTGGAATTAAGCCTCTTGTTATAAATTAATCCAAACCTGTACCTGATCCTTTAGATGTGCCTGGAATAGTTATCTAAGGGACAAATTTTGATTAAACTTGCAAGAATGCTGGCTGTGCTAAAAATTCCTATCAAGCTGTGGCATTGAGGCTCAATGCTGGAGTTAGCTCCCTCATTCCTTTGATGGCGATGTTTGACCTTTTCATGAACCGCAAACAGATTGCTCATGCAGTGTGGGTAGACATAAATATTACAAATCCTCAAAAAATAAAATAAAATAAAACACACACATCCCCTCAGTTTTAGTTCATAAAACCACATAGGTAAATTGATATAACTAATCTGATCTTCCAGCATTACCGAGCATGTCAACAGGGTTTTTAATTCCCTCATTCATGCAATTCCTACAGCAATCTTTCAAGGAGATTTCAAAGACAAGTCAAGAGGGAAGAAGGTAACAAGAGAAGCTTTTACCTGAGAAGACAGAATCTCTGGCTGGTGCACAGATTTTCATCGAAAAAAAGAGCATGAGCTCACAGAGGGCTGGCAAGTACCAGCTATAACAAATATCCAGCTAGAGTTTGGATTTTAATCCGATTTAGCATATCTTGACTGACCTACAAATGGTTTTGCACGGATGATTTAGTCAAGTGTGGCAAACAGAATGAAGCTAGGTCAAACTTGGAAGGAGAATATCATTATGCAAAACCTGCCAAATGTGATTTAATTGTGTCTTAAAAGAGTCAGAACACATGACTACCAACTTTTCATTGTTGGAAATCCCTTTTTTTCTTATTTGTCAACTGTTTTCGGTGGTGTAAAAAACATTAGACCTTAACAAAACACCTCAAACCCTTAAAAAGCTTTCTTTTCAGCACAATTCAGCTGAAAAACAAATCTACAAGAGGGGGTGTAAACAAACAAAAAGCTGCAATGACCTTGTGGAATAAATGTGCAAAGAGCCTTGAAACTGAAACAAAAAACGCTTCGGTTATTAGTATACATCAGTGCACAGTTATGCAACCAAGAAACTTTTATCCTTCTAAGTTTCAAGTTAATTGTGTAGTATAAAGTGCCAAACAATATTTTCAAAACGTTTGGGAAAAAAACGTACAATTTAAACCTTGCAGGGTTGTTTTTGACAGCCATCTTAGATTTAGTCTCAGTCTTCAGTAAGTAAACTATTATTAGTTTTAGTCAAATTTTAGTCATTACAATATGTGATAGTTTTAGTCGGTTTCATGTTGGGGAAAAAAAAGATTACCTTTAAAGTTATGAATAAGAACTAGTTTCTTTAACAGATTGAAAGCTCTTTCCTAGATACTACAATTGCTGGGTATAGAATGCTGCCGTGCAGTTCATCATTGCTCTTGGGCAGAAAGTTGCAAAAAAGTTGTCAAAATAGCAGATCTACAGTAGTTCAACACATCATATTGGTTAATATCGTAGACACCCAAACTGACAAAATGTTCAACAAAGGAAAGGATTTAGACATAAGGTTTCCATCCAAAAGCAAATCATTTTACTTCTTCTTTGGCAATTTTGGCTTTATGTCTTCAATTTGGTTACTGCTGCTCAGGGATCTAAGTAAACTTAATTTTTATATAAAAAATACAGAGATAACCTACATAATTGCCTTGTAATGCCACGGCAATCCAAACCTAAATTGAATGAATATGCTAAAATTTTGAAATATTTACAGGAAACACAGAATAATGTTTTAAAACAATACAACATTTACATCATATTTGAATAGATGGAAACAAGAATAATGGGAGAGAAATATTGAAAAGATCAGTGCACCTTTTCATCTGTGTTTTCATCCAAAAATAAACATTATGTAATGAAATATTTTCTTTGGATATAATTTAGGGATTTCCTTTGGTAGAAATTACAGAATGTTTAGTCTCACCTCTTGTGGGCTGGAAGAAATAAAATCTTGATAGTTAGACAAAGGGATTTTTTATGCTTGGCAGAGGATGATCAGCCACATATAATTTATTAAGATGCGAGGGCAGGAAGAGCCATGCTGCTAAAGGCTGATTTATACTTCGAAAATAGGTTGTCTGTGTAGGTGTTGCAGTGAACGCAGAGAAATTGCCACCCCCTCCTCAGACACTCTGCTGCACCTCTTTCAAATTGTAGGTGACCGCAGACAGTGCCGCAGATAGGAGGCCTCTGATTGTTCAAATCTACGTCTGCTTGCCGGCTTTTTTTGTTTTTATGACCGCAATTGCGGAAAACAACTTGTGAAGATGGACCAGCTGGAAGAGCGAGGTGTGTGAGAACACTGGGACCCTTTTACCACCTGGATCTCTGCTCTTTTTTTGCCCTCATGTCCCTCCGCTGTTGCACAAACTTGCCCCCACTTCCTCACCACCTCGGCCGTATCTAGACCCACAGCTAGTTCCGGATTGTTCCTCTTGCGTTGTGGCGTGGAACATAGCGCAGACAACGCTTCAAAGTTGAGCATAAATCAAAAATGTATGCGTCAAGCTCCATGCGACACCCTGCTGGGAGTAACCAGCCCTTAAGAGTGAACCATCAGGGTGGAACGTGAAGCGCAGACTTGCCACGCATTTCTGCATAAGCACAGCTGGAAGATCAGAGTTCATCAGAGTTGAGAGTGCACTTCAGGTGTGCGGCATGACCAAACAGGATGCAGCTGCACGGCTTACACTGCTTAGCATGTCTAACAGATTACAGCGCAATGACGCATTTTAAATGTCTCACAATCCATCCGTTAACATTTTTATTTAGTCTCGTCGACGAAAAATCACACCCATGATTCGTCAAGTTTTCGTCATCCACATTTAGCTTGTCGGTTCTCGTTGTCATTTTAAAAAAGGAGCTTCAACGAAATAATTTCTTCATCACTGACGAAAACAACACTGAAACCTTATGTACCGTTCTAAAAGTAAATGTATGTACTGAGGTGGCTTACTGGCCGATCAGTTATGGGATTTTGAGACAGCCTACAGAGCCATACATTCCTGTCACTCAGCCAAGATGCCACGAGAAGTGGTCACACACCCAAATTAGTGAGTAGGTGTGAAGTGGTTTTGTCATAAGAACCTGCTAATAAACTGCGGTGCCTTATCTCTTGTTCTTTTTTCTGGCTAAAGTCTCTCCATGAGCAATCATGCTCTGCAGGGTGCAGCCTATTTAGCTGGCTTACTTTGGAACTGAGAGGCGGCTTAGGTGGGTGTCATCTATAAATCTAAAACTCAAAACCATATCTTAAATAGAGTGAGTAATGTACACTTCCACAGTAGCAGTAAATGTTTTTCAACTTCTTTTTATGCCGTCAAACTTTATGTTTATCTTCCTATTTCTATATTATAGGTTGAAAATATAGTGTTACAGGAATTATTAATAAAAATTATGACTGTTTTAGTTCTTAAAGAAAAGAACAGTACTAAAAGTTAACTCTTGACTATTAATTTGCGTCACTCTCAGGGTCAGAATAACTCATAATGCAGCGGCAAATGAAGACTTTGTTGCTTGGTGCCTTGGAAAATTATGAATATACTTGAGAGCATAACTTGTATCCTTGTATTTTTTAGAAAAAAAATCAACAGAAATCGTTCACTGGAGACTTTCTTTGACGTCTTGACATGTTTCAATGACTAAAAATTACAAAAACAGACCACCTCACTTTGAATTTTTGCGTCACATCTGTAGTTATCTGATACGTTCTAACCAAATTATCCTGACCTTGTTTGTCCCGCCATCGTTTACACTGTGGATCCATGATGTAATAGGCTGGAAAAAGTCACCTCAGTCAAGTGTAGAAACATATTTGCTAATTTGAGGATGTTTTATTCCCGATTTAGCAGCTTGGATCAAGCTTTTCTGATGTGATCCTTCAAAATTCACGTTAGAAAAAGCTGATAGAAATGCACCTACAGAAACACCTTCACAATAGCCTGTTTTCCTTGAAGAGGGCTCATAATTTAAAACATAAGGTAAGTATTTTTCTGTTTTTAAAACATGCACATTTCTAAAATGTTTCAAAAGCCAAGAATTATAGAAATAAGTAAAATGTTTTGAATTTCATAATGAAAAAATAACGACTCTTGTATTAAAAAATACAACCTGTAATACTAGCTTACTTTCAGAAAAGCTTACTTTTGGAGTTGTAAAAATGAAATATGAAGTTAAAATAAAATTTAAATATTGCACAAAGACATTTTTTTAACAAACCTTTAGATACTGAAGCTTTTAGCTTACCGTACTTCATCGTAGATATTTTTCGTCATCCTCGCTCTCCTCACTTCCCTCCATTAAGGCCGTTTCATCCAAGCGCTGCGTGTCCCGAGCCAGTAAGGCCATCAATGACCCCTCACACCCTCGCCATGGATTGTTCTCCATGCTGCCCTCTGGGAAGTAGCTTTAGAGAAGCCGCTGCAGGTCCAGCAGGCTCTGAAACAGATTTTCCCCCACTGCCATTAGACTGTTGAACTGTTTAAACTCTAAACAGCATCACATTTGCAACATCATATTTACACTACCAACGTGGAAGATTTGTTCCTATTCCTTTTAAAAAGAACACAGCTCAGTATTCTACTGCATTTTGCACCATATATATTTATTTTGCACTGCAATTTCTTTAGTCATTTGTCTGTAAAGCTACACTCTGACTTTGACATCTCTTTTGTAAACAGCAGCAGAGCTAGAACCGCTGCCTTGTGGTCCATCTGTGGGCTGAGAAGAATCACCCACAAGGAAGCACATCAGGGAACAGAGAAGCTGTTGAATTCCATATATTGCACCAGTCAATTCAAGCACGTGCCTGTTGCTCCAGAGAAAAATGATGTAAAACGGGTATTAGTCACTAATCCTCAACCAGATGCTCCAGAGAAAACATGAAAAGTGAATTTGGTTCAGCAAAAAAGGAGTTTTCCTCACCTACTGTAAATCTGTATACTGTCAAGAGGATGAGAGACACCAGATCCAGCAATACAGATGACCTGACGGGTGTTATCAAAGCAACTTGGTCTTCTATTACACCAAGAGCTAAGGCAACTGTTTTTGGCATTTACTTAATCATATTTAGTTATTTTAACACAATTGCTTCATGTTAGCAGGGTAGAAAATAAAACAGTTGTGTTGAAGTAACTAAATTTGATTAAGTAAATGCAATAAGCGGTTGCATTGTTTTTTTCAGTGTAATATTCTTATTTAATGTTCTAATTTTGTAAGATGCTGAATTTTGGGTTATTATCTAAGCTTTATTCATCAAAATTACAAAGCTTCAAATATGAGTGAGGAATAAATTCAAATTATAATAATTTCTATATGTATTTAGTTATTTAAGGTAAGATTCATATATTTGATGGACAAATGTACAGTTTTAATAACATCCATCTTAAATTGAGCTATTCTTTTTTGTCTACAGTCTGTTTCACGTTTAGATTTGAGCTTAAAAAAACATGGGCTAAGCCTTTTCTTAGTAAATGAGATTCTAAAGCACTATATTTTTATATTTTTATTTACATTCACTTACCTCTTGCAAAGTTCCTGTTTGCACTAGGGCATAAACAAGTTGTAATATTTCCAAGATGAAATTTGAAATTGATTTTATGCATCATTATATGATGTAATCACATTAAGTCAGGGCAGGGCAGAGAATTATTTCCAGTACTTGCTGCAGCTACGTCTTTGTTATACCGTGTAGGTCTGATCCAGCTTTTATTGCCAACTGCAGTGTGTGCTCTGCTAAAGCCATAGAATCAGCCGATAAGAGATCAGTTTTGAATGCCGCAAACGTACCACCATGCACACTCGCTGCGAGTTGGCGGGTCAACTTTTAAGTTGTTGAGATATGAGCCGACTGAGCATAATTAAGATTTTATTAGGGCTGAAACAATTAATCGGATAAATCATAATTAATCGATTATTGAAATAATTGCCAACTAATTTAGTAATCGATTATTCGTTAACTGGAGTATAAAGACTATAAAACTTTCCTTTGGCTGAGAGAGCAACCCACTTAGAGCAGACGTTATTTTGTAAAACAATATTTAAACATTTTGCAACTAGAATAAAGAAAAAAAGTTGCCCGTCATTGTGCTTTATCCAGAACTCCTCAGGTGGAAAATTTTGAGGTTCACCTGCTATAATTTTGTAAAAAATCTCCTTTGAGGAACATTTAGCTATCTGATTATTAACAGATTAATCGATTTGCAAAATAAGCTCTGGTTGGATCCCTAGATTTTTTTTTATTTATTATTTTTGTTTTCGTTCTAGTGACCTTATTTTTTTTAAGTAGGTAGACAGGAAATATGGGTATAGAAAGGGGGAAGACATGCGGCGAATGTCACCGCCTGAGATGGCTACATCGAGGACCAAAGCTCTGCACTTGCATGTTAGTCCCCTGCGCCACTGCGGTGCCGGTCTAAGCTTAACTAAGGCCACTTGGGGACAAGTCGACTTTTGGGTGAATGCTTTAGTGCGTGCAGTGAGGATGCACTAGGAGGAAACATTAATATAGGGTAATTTAGGAAGCATTGGAGCCATTCATGTTTACAGCCTTCACATAATCATCTTTCTAGACAAAGATACACAACATGTCTCTGATAGAAGCCAATGATTCTGATAGACACTATTAGAGCAACGCACTAGAGAGTGTACTGATAGCAGACCATACCTGCTGATGGAGATACAGAATTCTCATCAGGTAACCTACATGGTACCAACTCTGTACATCAAACTGATAGAGTGGGTACCTTACCCAGAGGAGAGTTAACAACTGAGGCAGAATATTTTCCTCTTTGGGGCATGGGTGGCGCTAGAATTTCTTCATTGCAGTAACTTGGCAGGTACTATATGACAGACAGGAGTTGCTGGTCAATTTATCTAATTACTACAATATCAATAGGCCAAGCAGTAGCAGATAATAATCTAACAGATGATATTTACTTAAAGTTTGCTGCCATTAACACACCTACAAACTTCAAAGGTAAGAGCTGATCTCTACTCACCAAGAGACAGAAATTGTCTGCAGCAAACACAAAATGCCCTATTTGTCTGTTGTCATTAATTACTCCAGCTAAGGGTAGTGTTCATACCATTGCCGACTGAAGGAGTGCATTTGCTGAACTCTGCATTTGCTCTACTGATCTATGTTAATTTCCCTTGAATGATATCACAGGAATTCTCTATGCTCAAACAATATAAGGATTGCTCAACAGTGCTGACGCAACACGGTCATTAATTCACTTAATGAAAGACTGTGAAGAGCAATCGTTTTATTCTAAATTATGCAATTATGTATTTTCAGTTTGCATGGCAAAAATCTTGGGGTTACTATAGCAACTCCAAGCTATGCCCAGGTACCGCCCATTTTTCTCACACATTTTTACTTTGCTGGAGTATCCTCGGGCCACTCAGTGCCTTGCATCTAGAAAGTTCCGGGTTCGATTCCCAGCCTGGGGTCTTTCTGCATGGAGTTTGCATGTTCTCCCTGTGAATGCATGGATTCTCCCAGGGTACTCCGGCTTCCTCCCACAGTCACAAAAAAAATACATGACTGTGAGGGTAAATGACTTCTCTTAAATTCTCCTTAGATGTGAGTGTTACATGAATGGTTGCCCTGTTTGTCTCTATGGTGCACAAAAACCACACCAGTTTTTTGCTTTTGTGAGGGAAGGTTTTACAGCACCATTAAAAAACTGCTGGGACCATTACAGAGAAGAAAAAGGACCATGAGGAATAGATAAATTACTTTTACTATTCTAAAGGGTGCGCATTTGTCAGTATCTTTCCCATTATTGATGGTCGGCCCGGTTTTGTAATTCATAAAAATACTTAATTCCCTACAAGGATTAAAAAATGTAAGTTTTATGAGAAATGGTTAGTTTATTGGTCTCAAGTGGAAGTATTAGGAACCAAATGCTTCCAGATAGGTATGAATCATAAAACAACAACAAAGACCTGGGCATAAATGGATGAACTGTGAATAAAAAGTACAGATTAAAAAAAAAAAAAAAGTATGAAGAGACGGACCCAATCATGCCCAGGGCTCGTCAGTGAAGTCTCAGAAGAATTTCTACATTTACATTCACGTAGTGAAGATTAAATTCTTTGCAGAGGTTTAAATCTTAAGGAATATAAGCTTGAGCGATTTGCCTCAAATTACAAATGGTAAAAGTGCCAATCTGCAATAAGTTAATGTCAAGTTAAGCTTTTCTTCAAAGGAACTTATGACAATAGCCTTCACTTAGACTGATGAATTTCTAGCATTTCCCTAAACTGAAAAATCATGTCCTCATTTTTAGTACGATAAGGAATTGGAAAGAAGAATGGCTCTGGCAGATATACTTTGACTTGTGGTTGAAGCTAATTTTTGCACAGTGACTAATGATGGAATTGACAGAAAAACTATAATAGCTTTAAATGTGATGATGTGACATTAAATCTTGCAAACAATTGCAGGTAAATAAATACTTTGGTTTCTGCAGTTAAAAAAAGCTGTTTTCCCTCAAGTCTTTAAATGCTTTCCTCCTCCAAAATGGCTCCTTATCAACTGAGGTAAAACAGGCTATGTCTTTGCTTTTGCTTAGTCTTATAACTTCTAATCTGGATTCTAATCACCTTTATTCTCTCATCTGTAGAGGGGCTAATGCCAATGCTAATAAGCAGCACTGGAGAATTACCCGGTCAAGAGTCTCAGGCTAAGTAAATAGTATTCAATTCCTGAGGTAGATTTATGCATCTGCTCTTTTATCTCTTCTAAAAGCACTGCAATGTGAATGACAGAGAACAGTCATCTAAAGAAATAAGTATTTACACCCAGGGAGGATGTTAAATTACTTTAAACAGCCAAGAAATATGTCTGGAATGGAGAAAAATAGAAAGTAAAAAAAAAAGAATATCAGCCTTAAAACAAAAAATAAGCATGCATTTTTAAAGAAATCTTCCTGAAACATCATATATATGCTGCTAAACAAACCCTTTTTATACACTGTAATAATTGTCACTCATGATATTAAGTTGAAAATTTAGAACTCAAAATGTTAAGTGTAAGTAAATCACAGAAATAAGTCAGGATGGCTAATTGAGGGTATTGCTTTTTACAGTGTAGTTGCCGACAAACTTTTTGAATGTTTCATTAAGTTTTTTTTTTTTTTTTTGGAGATTGATCTTTAATTATGAGATACAAGTATTTCAGTTTGGAAGGTCTCCCTTCCATTACCTCACGTTTTAGATCCATTTATAGATACAGATTCAGTCTGAATTTTGGTAAATTTAAAGATCAATTTAAACTTAAATCTGCCAGAAATGTAAATACATTTGGCCTTAACTGTATTTGAACCATTAATTTAAAATATTAAGTTAGATGAAGCTCAGTATATTTGTCATTGGGCATTTGGTGAATTGGCTGTAGCATTAATCCAGGTATCCCACAGAAAAGTGGAAAGACCTAATCATATTCTGGACACACGCTTCGATATCTCAGTCAGTTCTTAATTAGAAATAGCTGATTTGTATTTAGTAGTTTCTGTTATAAATCATGCAAGAAAGCAGTTTTCAGAGGCTAGATTATCTTGCTTTTAAAAAATGCTTTTCCTTGATAAACAGCTCATCATTCGATGTGAAAAAGTCATGTTCCTTTTTCCAAGGACACAATTAATCTAAATTCCAAGTTTGTCTCTGTCTCTCCACTGCCTGCATGTTGAAAAACTTAAGGAAACCAGCAAAGTTGTGATATAATTTGTTTCACAAATGAAAGTTGGATAATCAGTAAATTATGTTTTACAAATAGAGATAGTAACAAATAGTAGGACATGATGGCGGATGAATAAACAGCACAGTAGCTCCGAAAGGCATCAAAACTTCCTGGGGAAGTATTTGATTGACAAGACTAAAACAGCTTATTTAAATTTTATTTAAAGCTAGGTTATTATCCTTAAAACTAGTCCCATAAAGAATCTGAAAAACCTGCTCTGCACAGGGACTCTTCCTGCTGTGCTTTAAAGCCATCAAAACATTTTAAACTACAAATACATAAATATGCAACAAAAAAAGTACTGCAAAGACAAAAACAAAACTAGCAAACACAAAAATAAGACTAGAATACAGACAAACACAGAAGAAAAATGCTGCAAAAGAGAAATGAAGCAATCAGAAAATAGAGAGAAGGAAAATGCAAATACGCTGCAAATACATAAACATGCATCAAACGAATAAATTGTCCTGATAAATGCACTTTTCTCCGCTTCCCGCTTGTTTACACCTTTTCTTACTTTTTACCTTCTTATCTCTCAGCCAATGTGACAGAAAGTTAGAGACATTTTCAGGGATTATCTTGCTTGACTACTTTTTAAACATCTTGAAACATTTTTATGTTATTTTGATCACAGTGCGGAGGAGGACACGCAAGCGCTAAACGCCTCACTTTACCCCACAGGACCTTGACCAGCTTCTGCAGAGGATGGCTGTCTTGGAAATGAAGACTAACCGACTGGAAGTGAATGTGGAAGTAAATGCTGGTTATGGAAATGTTACGACACTACCAGTGCCGACCCTGCCATGCTCAAAACACTGAGATAACCTCACCAGTGGTTTTAAACAGCAACCTGTAGGAGCAACAACTAACCAACAGAACTGAGAAACAAGGTGCTGATCCTAATGACAATAAGCACACAGGTAGCCCCCGCTGGGAATCACCTGGAGCAAAGCCAATTAACAAAAAATCTAATCCTGATCTTAAAAGACGCTTTACAGGGCCACAGGAACGCCACATTTAGATGAAAAAACCTGTCCAAGACTTCAAAGAAACATGTCTTTTACCCAAAGTATCAACAGCTGCAAAAAGCATTTTGTTCACAAAACAAAATACAAGAAAGGATCCACTGAGATTACTGAGAATATGATGATTCCGCTAAAAAACAGGTTTGGTGCCCTGCAGAATGACCTTGAACAGCCCATTTTCAGACAACAGAAAAAAGTATGAAAACGTTGGCTGCTAAGGCTGAGGCTGCTAAGCCAAGAACAATAATAGTAACTAATGATGCTGTGAATGAGATCAAACGCTTCTGCAACAAGAAAAACAGAGAAAAAGTGAATGTTGGCTGTTTCATGCGTTCGGAAATCTCAAAGAGAATCACAAAGATCACAGAATTTCATGCAACCCGTAAGAACTTAATCATTTACATCGGAGCACTAAATGATGTTAAGAGGAAGTCAGAAATATTAAAGGAAGACATGATTAGTCTGCTTAACAAAGAAGAACAGACACATTTTAAAGTTAGTTAGTTAGTCATTAGTGTCCCTGTCGCTCTACCTTCAGCAGGAGATGGAGTCTTCAGCAGAGTGTCCTATGTTAATACATTGATCACATGTGCCTGCTCTGCAAGATCGATTGGCTTTATTGATAACCTTAATATCTTCAGGGAAAAGAGGCAAGAGAGATGGCTTTAACCTGAAAAGAACAGATGCAAAACTTTTGGGTTACAACATTTTCTAACACCTGAAAAAAAGGCAGTGGAATGAGAGATCTTGAAACGGAAACAAGAACAGAATGAACGAATAACAAAGAAGGCCAAAATGGTCGCTGAGGTAATGGGCAAAAAACTCAAGGCATAAACAAAAACGTTTTTAAATGGTTACTCTGTTGATAATGGTTGAATGCTGGTATTCCATGATATTAAATGCCACATCACAGAAAGTAATCCAGATGCAGTCAGAGCCTATCTGGTAAAGCAATAAAAGCTTTTATGAATCCCAAATGTGAAGGAGACTACGTTCAGGTTGACATTCAATATCCATGTTAAGGCCAAAAACAAGTTCCTTTTAGAGCTTTACACATAGAAGCATTGATGGAATATTTTCAAGGTTTTCAACGTGCTGATCTGGGAGCATCTTGACTAATAATGACAAAATTAATTTGTAACAAACAGTAAAAACAAAACAGTTATTTTTCTTTAGGTGCAAAACAAAAGGCTGTTTAACAGTTTTTCTTAAATGTGTTTAGAGTGTATTTGATAATTTGTAGAACAAGTTATTAGCAGTCAACCCTGAACTGAATCATATTTTGCTATTACTGTAGAATTTCGCTTTGTTGTCATTAAGATCAATGTAGAATGAGGGTTATAGAGAGCATCATATGATACAGTAGGTCAGAGCTAGGATAAACTATTGAACAGGGATTAGTTAATTGAGACCATTTGTGTTTGGTTCATGAATCTATAGAACAATAAAAAAAATAAAAACATAATTTTTCCTTGAAAAGTGATAAAATCTGGTGTTCTTTTGTGTTGTCTTGTCTTACAACTTTAGTGCATCTGTTTCAACCCAGCTTAGTCCTACTGCCTCTGTATTTACTTTGAAATGAATTAGAAATCCTGCCATTATAATCCCAAATGGGGATTGGTTTTCTTCCCTCACAACCTTAAAATAAAGACTGTCAGGATATGAAAAAATTGGTGGGTTTTGCATTGGTCTTTCACTGCTTTTCTGTTCAATTCTTTTACAAACCAAGAGAGAGGATTGTGTAGAAAAATGAACTATCAATCTTGGCTATCAATCTTTTAGCCACTGAATTGCTGTTGCCAACATATTTTATGGACAGTCTGTTATCTTCCTCCGAGTTAATTCATCATGCAAACTTGCGAAACAACTGCGACTCAGTACAAACTAAACATCTCAACTCTCGCAATTCATTTTAAGTTTATAACATCACTTTGCAATTATGCGATAATAGAATATCAACTGGGGAGGCAATATCGGTGAGCTGTGTGTTTGTCAAATAATTTATGAGCCAGCAGGATGTGTGCTACCCTAGCTAAAAAAAGAAATAGAAGGTTTTACAAACGTGTCAGGGAGAAGAAGACAGAGAGAGAAAAAAAAATCCTGCAAGTTTGATTTACAACTGGAATGGAGAGCAAAATGAATGTGAGGCTGTGAAGCCCATACCTCCCATCTGCTGTGCTCTAGGACAGAGGCAAGCCGCCATCTGTGCCTGAATCTGTTTTAACATTTGCACTTATCCCAGAGAAAAAGACAATCTAGATAACAAGCACAGGATTATACTGTCTGCTATTATAGGTGCAGCTTAACTTAATATACTTTGCAGGAAATATGCCCTCCGATACAGTTGCTGGAGGAAATAAGTAATTTCTTTTTTCATTTTCAATGCTCAACACATTCTAATAACTATGTGGTGTTATTACAGACTAAAATTGGTGCAGGCTGTTTGACTCTGTTGGCCATAACCAATGTTCCTACCCATTCATTTCAAATATTAGCATTGTTAACAAATGTAGTCGGAAATTTGCAAGATTCAATACCCTTTCATTTTCTAGCAGAGCTCAGTTGTGGAAACTGCTAAAAGAAACTCTAATCAGAACTCTTTTGACTCGTAATGAGACTAGGATGAATGTTGCAACAAGGACTACAATAGTAGAAAATTAAGATTAGTAAGGGATTTAACAATAAATGCACTTAAAGAGGCGGGGCAATACCAAATGTAGTGTATATCAAATAACAGATTTTAGCAATACTGTGAAATAAGGAAAACATCGCCCTCTTTTATTGTTTTTTTTAAATAGTTTAAGGCTTTAAAAAAAACAAACTGTCTGAAGAATCGGATTCTTAAGCAGACTGAATAAAAAAACAAAAAACAATTTGTATATGTTTTATAGAAATTTTAAAAGAAATATCCAGTTCACATTTGATCATTTTAAGTATAGTCGCATGTAGCCCAAGTAAAGTGTCTCTTTATGATCAGTTGGGTTCATTCATTAGGGAAAGGAAGCAATGATGTTGATCAAGCTTGTCAGGGTATTTTTATAGTGTTTATACAATATTTTTTATATGACTTTGTTGTGATTCTATAGTTAAATTCTTTTCCCAGCCCGCTGGGAATTTATGTTTCTGATACTTTAAGATGTTTATTGCCCTCCCCTGTAGGGGTGGTAAAATATCTTATTTAATCAGATATTATTTCAGCTGTTATATACTGTTTATGACACACAGTCCTACTAACCGTGTGTTAGAACAATAAATGAAAGAGTGATTCGAGCACTAATCATGGTCAAACAGTTATTTCTGCACATACATGGAATAAATTCACCACAACTTCTGTTCAAAATATAAGATTTTATTAACAAAAATCATTCAGCTCCAAGTCAAACATATTTCAGTTTAACACTCTCAACTAAGACTAGTAAAACTCAACTAAACTAAACTAACTACTATGTACAAAGAGGAAGGGGAAAATGGTTGAAAAACATATTACAGTTTAAGATGGATTCTGTGTTTGAAACCAAAGTTTATCTGGAATAATTTGGAATGTGATCAAATTAGCTTTTCACTAATTTTAAAGAAATTGGAATGTTTTCAGACCAATTGACAATGCAAATCCATGAGGTGAATAAAACATTATTTGGCCAAATAATGTTCTATTGAATGATTTGCTTAATCAAGAACCAATAACCTTTAGCTAAATGATTCTTTACCCTCTTTGAAATAGCTAGCAGCGAATAGACATTGGGATTCCACTAAATGACTCTTGGTCATACTTGGCAATGGAAATGTAATGAGCATTTGAGGAACACGTGAACACTAATGTTCTATCAGTGTTAAATCCTTAGTGAATAAAGCTTGTCTAAGCTTTAGCAACAGCTCAACTCATATTCCTGTAGCATAGCGTAGCATGCAGTCCATTCTTTAGCATCAATTAGCGTTGTCTTTACTGAGCAGTAAACGCACGATATGATTAGCATCATCAAAAGACACATTGCTTGTTCTGTCCCTAATCATGCCAGACCTGCAAACCTTTTTCCATGTCCGTTTGGAAAGCTTGAGTTTCATCCAGTTTTGCAGCTCTGCAGTCAGGGATTCTTTGTCTCAGTCTCACAGCAGGGGTCCCCTCAGTCTCACACCAGGGCATGGTCTTCATCCAGTTTGGCTCTGTAAGTTCTGAAACTCAAGAGAAATGTGTTGCAAAGGTTCTGTTTGCAGCAGTTAGGTTCTGAAGAGTTCTGACTCATCCTTGATGGTTCTGGGGATCTGGTTTCCCTGGGGCCTGCATCTCCACTGTGGGCCACAGTGGGCCCCAGCTTTGAGAGCAGGAGCAGAAGCAGGCTGGATCAGACGAGAGAGAAAAAGTGAAGAGGCAAAAGAGAAAGAATCCTGTGTGCTCTGTGGTTTTGTTCTGCCCTCACAGAGGGGGGTAGGTTTTCACACCTGTGACTTCCATGTGACTGCTTTGGCTGAAAAAGGGGGGCTGCAGAAGTCCCCCAGCTGTTATTCACCAAAGTTGCATTTTCTTCTCTGGTCATCCTATCAGGATGAAATATGGACACTGCTTCCCAATGTCCAAAAAGTATGATCATGGCATATGGCACAACAACTTTATTTCAATGGCAATATAAGAACCAGTATCATCACCATATTATAGGACTGGCTTTCCACCACAGGATATGCTAAGAGATCCTAATGCATGATTATCACAGCTGTCAGATGAGGCCGTACATTTCCGGCCATTTCACCACCTCAACAGAATCAAACTACACAGCAATGACCCAAAAAATACACAATTTAATCCAGTGTAAACTATAATATGGACAAGAAAAAGAATTCCATTTTTACAACAGGCTTATTAATCCTTTGTGTAGGAATTATAAGGGCTTTCACAACTTTACTTAGTTATACCCGCTCAGCCCTCATTTTAAACAGTAGGTGGAAGAGCAGATAAAATCAGCCAGAATTTGACGACTAGTTGCAGAAAAAGTCCACAGAGAAAGTTTATTCCAAATGCAAATACCAGTTTGGGAAAATATTTCTAAGGGTCTATCAAGCACTTAGCAATATTTATTACTTTTGTGTTACTAGTTAACCACGCATAGCGTCAAAAATCTGGCCTCCTTTCAGAGAATCTTGCTGTTCTTTCTGTTTGGCAACTGACACTGTAGCAGGAAGAACAAAGCTTAACAATGTAAAAAAGGGGACATGCATGCTAGACAAGTATGCATCATGTGTAGCAGTACTTAAGAGGCCTGACATTTCACTGCACTTATTATTCCAATACAGCAGAAAAAGCTTAAATGATATATGACGGTCAGGTAAAAAAAAAATAAAATACATCGAATTGATCCAGAACACCTAATCCAACAGCCTTCATCCTATTACATATACAAAAAACAAACCCTGCTTCCATTAAAAGGAACAAACCTACCACAAAGAAGTCAGATAAAAAGGCTTCTTCGACTTAACAATAAATGAGTGTTACCCACCTGTCTGATGATCATACTTTAATAGTCAAAGCTAAATAATAGCTTAGTCTTATTTCAGCTGAGAAAGGTGCAGCTCTGAAAGAAATGTTATGGCTTTTAGATAATGACTTCTTGTAGAAAATAAGTTTTTTATTTTTTTTACCATTACCAATAAAATGAATGCTACCAATTGACTTTTTATATAAAAAACAAACAAAACTAACTAAAATAAATAAATAAAAAATCCAATATTTTGGCTTGGAATAAAATTCCTTTCTTTCTGGTAAACTTGAATTGTGGTGGCTTTTATTGCCAAAAAAAAAAAATAAAATTCTGCAGGTACCATTTATAAGCCCCACTCAAAAAAAGTGTTCCTTGTTGTCTTCAGCTATACTCATGATCCCAACACAACATCAGTATCAGTATCACAGATAAAAGTTTAAATAGTGCTTCAACAGATGATCTTCAACACTATAAAGCATGAGCAAATGCCTACAGTCACTACAAAATATGCAAGGAATCAGGTGAGTGATGAACATTCAATGAGTGCATATGGAATGTGGAAAATATGGACCTCACAAAACAGAGAAGAGGGACGTTCAGCAGCAAAGAGACAAGACGAAACCTCAATGCCACAAATCACTCTGTCCCTGGGCTTAGCGCGAGCTACCCCGCGTGGATGATTCACATTGTGAGGCGCAATTACCAGCGTGACATTTGCTTTTAATTGGGTTACCAATGACTCCTTTCTGAGGCAAAAGGTCATGTTCTGGCACAAGTCAAAGTCTTCTGACGCCCATATTTCAAAGGGATGCTGATGAAGGATGAGTTTCGTGAACAGCTAAAATCATGATCGCCTTGAAAGTGACATTTACAGTCATTTACGAACTCTTTGTTAAGTGGAATTACCTTACCCATAAGGCAAACTGTAAATCAGCTCATGCGTAAACAACACATCATCACATGGGGTCATGGAAGTTAAGCTGTCGCTAATAAAGAAACTAAATCACCTCTTATATGGTGTCCATAACCCATCAATTCAATGAAGGCCTTAACATGGCTGCTTGCCGGTCTACTTAAGCTTTTAAATATGATCAAACAGGAGTTTTAACATGTGCTGAAAGTAATTGTACTGTCAGTTTTATAGCTAATGCTTTTAGGCTTTTTATAGACTTTTTCACATCATGATAGCCACTGCCAACCTGAAGCACTGATGCGTATTAATATTAGCAAACCACAGCACACTATTTCTCTTCCCTGGCCTTAATTTGTTCAAACCCACTAACCAGCAAGGCCCCTTTAATCATAAATCACCTGCTAAAATACTGGAAAGCTTCAGCCTGCACAAGTCAACGACAGTCGGAGCAATTTCACCACTTACTCACTTTTTGCAATTAACTAATCAGGTCAGATACTAAGGGAGCCGGCCCCAAGGTGTTTCCTAGCAACTACGCCGCTGCGATCGGTCTGCAGCGTCGCTGTGTGTGCTTCTGTGGAGAGTGGGGGGAGAGTTACTGCTGCAGTAAACCTGTCTCTCGGCCATAAGTGATTTGTGACTTCCCACTCTTTTGCTATGTCAGTGCAGAGAGGAGAGCACGTATCGCCTTTTGTTTGAGCAAGCCCCACTTTTATTACAGGAAAGCGTTTGGCAGATGGTGCAGAATCTTTCTTCCAGTAGAGCTCTGTTTATCCAAAGGACAGTGCAAGTCTCACTCACAATGACAAAGATGTTTAAGGTATTTCAAAGAGCTCTGCATAACACATTTAACATACTCGTGAGATTTGCCAAAGGAACATATGTGCTGAACACATTGCTGGGGTGAGATATCCCACAAGGTCAGATCAGAACAGCTGATGTGCAAATGTGAAATTTTATATTCAGATACGATTCCCTTGTGCTTATATATCCTAATAAAAAGACGTATTAGGGCTTATAAATTTAAGTTCAGCTGCTACACTGAAATTAGCATTAAATAATTACAGCTGACAGGATTGCCATACAAGATGTCTTTTGGTCTGCATGTGAAATCTTTCAACTTTCAAAGATACCAAACTGGAAAAGCTCAAACTGTCCTCATCAGCAAAGGTCAAACTGGCCCACCATTCTGCTTACATCATGTGCTTTAACAGGATAAGATTGATTTTGAGATCTTCAATGTCACTATATTTATCAATTTATGTACACATACATTTGTATTTAATAAACTATCAGAACAATCAATCTTGCAGGCTCCAAATAAGCATTAGAAAAAACAAAATACAACTTTAGATATTTTTTTCCCCCATTGAATAGTTTAAAGATAATAATTATTATGTAGATGATTACAAAATATAACACTCCTTTGTACAAAATATAACACTCCTTTGTATAAAATAGCCCTTTTCTGTCAGATTGGTTGGATATATTTTACTATAACAATGAAAATCAAACCACTCTGTAAATGAAAAAAAAAAAAACTATATAAATAGATCTTTTCTATTTACCAAAGGTCTAATTCCACCAGAAGAAAAATAAACATGAGGCACGATGTTGCCACTACATTTATTCTATTGGTAGTTAAGAACATTGTTTTGGTGGCAAATCTTCCCTCTGTGAGTTCAAGTTTGGGTTTTGTTTGGTCAAAACACCTGAACACATCTCCAGTTTAACCTGTCTTCTTAAAACAGTAGAAAATAACTTGTGTAACAGCTCGCTCAGTGTTACGGTCTTTCTCCTCTCATCATTAGGGGAGGAGAAGCAGCCAGTTTCAGTAATATATACGTTTCCCAATGTGTGTCTAACAAATGTTTATGTCATTTTTATTAGGCTGAAGGTGGGACATGTTTCAACACCAGAGAAACCTAACCATTAAAAACAAGTATGTGGACTTTTTTTTTTTTAGAGCATTTCTTAAAGATGTACAAGTCTGATGGCAAAAATACCACAGAACCATTAAACACTGTTGCACAATAAAATGTAGAATTTGCATGATTACACTGTCAACTTAATATTTGTTTTTTCCAAGAATTTTGTAAAAACTAAAAGGTGCTTTATTTTTCTCACAAAGAGTAAAGAATATATATATATTTTTTAATCAAACCTTTCATAAGAAAAAAAGCAATCAGTGCTCACAAATTAAATCCAGGTTTGATTAGTCCATATTTTACAATCTTATTTTAGCTCAATTAAAACAAGGCTTAAAGCAGATAAGAGCCCAAAATGCTTTGGTTTATGTTCAACAAAAAAAGAGAGATTTTATTAATCTTAAACAACCTTCTGAAGTATATGAGGATAATTTAAGGATTAAGTCATTATCTTAGAGAAAGGCTTTTTAAAGGGCTTTAACATGTTTGTTTTATTTGCTAGTTGTCATGTTTTGGTTTTCAGACTCTGAATAGGAGCAATCACGGAGGCAAGGATCAGTTAAGGGTTTTATTGAAGGTTTGTGGTTGTACAGAGTGAAGTCCGGCAGGCAGGGTTGTCAGGATACTGCTGGAAGAGGTTTGGTGACAGGTGAGCAACAGTTCGGTGCTGGTTGAAGAGTGAGGGATGTGTGAGACTCACAGAGAGGGCGGCTTGGCGTCTGTCTTTGGAGGATGGTGACCAGTGGTCCTGGCGAATGGTGCAGGTCCGGTGGGTGAGATCAGATGGTGGCGTCTGAGGGTGGACAGGCAGGTGAGCTCAGGCAGGAGGGCTTTAATGGTTCTGAGGCCCGAAGCCTCACTGGTTCTTAGAGGCAGACTAAAGACGCCTCCAACAGGAGTCCAAAGCAATCACACACTATTGCCGTGTTTAGAGCTTTAAAGAAAATCATCTACATATTAAAACATATTTCTTAACAAAATAACTGCTTTTAAAACTGTTCCACTTTTGTACTTCAAAAGGACCAGATATAAAGAACAATTATAATAATATGAGCTCAACTTTCTTGTAAATCCAGCCACCAAGTCAGTGTGTAATTTGCTGAAATATACAGGGACCATTACAATGGACTCCCTATATGCACCCTGATGAATAGTGATCAACCTTAGATTAATGGACAACTGCGGTTAGACTTTATCCCACATTAACATTATAGCCGAGCGGTCTGTTGGGGGTGGTGGGAAGCACAGTGACAGCTCCGAGCATGTGGGAGGCAGATCATCTGCACATTTCTCATAAACCGACTGGCATACGGGGGGGGGGGGGGGGGGGCGGGGGGGTTAAATGATCCAAAGACACGTGAACATTGATTATCCCTGACATGCTTGTTCTTGTGATGCGAGGGGAGATAGAGTGTGAAATCATTTCCCACTTTTTCATTTCTCGCTGCTGCCTTGCAATGCGATACTTTAACAATGTTACTCTGAGAATATGCTGTTTAGCAACACCAAAAACATTGTCACTTCCACTAGCCACTGATGACTTCATTAGGCTGCATAAACTGTTCATTAGCTTGAGAAGTTGAAAAGCGATCTTGACTTGGAACAAAGCTTTGCTTTGATCAAACTCAGTCATCCCTAGAGGGGGCTGGCTCTTTAATAATAATAATAATAATACATTTTATTTAACAGCGCCTTTCTTGACACTCAAGGTCACTTTACAAATAATACAAAAAAATAAATAAAAAGAGATGAAAATACAAAATACAGATACAGGAACATAAAAAACAAAAAAACAAAAAAACAATCATGGATAGGGAAAAGAGCAGTATATCACAAATAAGCGAGCTGGAACAGATGGGTTTTGAGTCTGGCTTTGAATAAGGGGAGAGAGTCAATACTGCGGAGGTCGGGAGGAAGTGAGTTCCAGAGCTGGGAAGCAGAGCGGCTGAAGGCTCTGCTCCCCATGGTGACAAGTCGAGCTGGGGGTACAGTGAGGTGGATGGAGGAGGAGGATCTAAGGGAGCGGGAGGAGGTGGCAATGTGAAGGAGGTCTGACAGATATGGAGGACTAAGGTTATGGATGGCTTTGAAAGTATAGAGAAGGATTTTAAATTGAATTCTGAATTGAACTGGGAGCCAATGGAGTTGGTGAAGAACAGGGGAAATATGATGGAAGGAGGGGGTTCTGGTGATGACACGAGCAGCAGAGTTCTGAAGAAGTTGAAGTTTATGGAGAGATTTATGAGGGAGGCCAAAAAGAAGAGAATTGCAATAATCAATACGGGAGGTGATGAGGCTGTGGATAAGGACAGAGGCAGTATGAGTGGTGAGGGAGGAACGGAGACGGTTAATGTTGCGAAGGTGGAAGTATGCAGACCTGGTAATTTTATTTATGTGAGACTGAAAGGAGAGGGAGGAGTCGAGGATGACACCCAGACTCTTGACCTGAGGGGAGGGGGAGACTAAGGAGTTGTCAATGGGTAGTGAGAAACTTTTGATCTTTGTCTTTGCGATATCTTCACAATAAACCCTACAAGTCTATCTTCCAGAGCTTTTTTTTTTCCCTTGGGGGGATGTGGGGTAGTTGCCTGTTAGGGAGAGTAAATCTTACAATGATTAGGAGGGTAGGCGTGTATGTGTGTCCCTGTTTGTGTGTTTGCATGACAATTCAGAAGTTGCCTTGAATCTCCCCTCAGCATTGGCTCAACTCTCAGCCTGTTGGGTTTGTAGATCAGAGGCAATTTATTTTTAGTTTTTTTTCTTCTTTTGCCAACTTCAAAGTTTGACAGATCTTTCTAGCAGTCGGAGACTGAACCACTTGCAAATCAGCTTATTGTTTTCTTTACATTCCATTTTACTTTCTATCTCTGCCAACAAGGACACGACTGCTACTTCGATCATGCCATTTCTGACACATAGCTGCATACAATTCCATAATCTGCACTCATGAGTTCTCCTTGCCTACATTAGTTAACCCAGGGAGGTGCTGGAGAGGAAAAACGCAGTGAGATGGACTGCTCAATCAGGCTCATAACAGCTTTAGAGGCTGTGTTAATTCAAGGCAGTGGGAGCCCAAGCATTTGCGGCTTGCCGCTGGAAAGCAAAGACATTAGGAATCCTGCAAAATCAAATACAAAATCTTGAAAGCCTTTTAAACTCCATGCGAGCCGAGAGTTAGAGTCCATTACAGTGCGTGCATTAGAAAGTAAGGATGGTTAGCAGTAAATGACATTAATCATAAACCCACTCAGTGTTTTCTGGAAGCTTTTGAAGTGTTGCACAGTAAACGCTTGAGAGACCTTGAAATTGCATGAATAACTTCTTATGTCAATCAGAGGCACGCTATGTCCTTGATTTTTTCCTATATAAACCATTATGTTATAAATTAGCCCCAGCTAAATGAATGCCATCTGTCAATTTGTTGAAGAAATTGTAGTAGAACTAGGAAAACTGGCCAGATGTCAGGGTCTGTGCCTCTTTAATTGTGTTTAAATGCTCACATCAGGGATCCAATGGTCTGCTCTTTGACTATTTTTTTCACATTGGGTGCTAAAGTTAACTAAGGACTTTTTGATTTCTTGGGGAAGATATTAAGAAGAGCTATTTATTTTTATACACAATTAACACTATTCAGGGTTGCAGTGTGTGAGTCTACACATTAACTGGCCAGAGATCACCAGTCCATCCCAGGAATGGGTGACAATAGTTCCTCGGAAAAACACTAGCAAAGTAGGAATGTTTCTGGTTCCTCTATTGATATGGAGTATAAAAGAACAGCTATAAGCATCCTATGCACTAAACACAATGTATAGTAATTGCATTTCTTCATGTTCAGAGAGTTTTTGCATTATCTATGACTTTGACAGACAAATGATGTCTCAATACTAAACAAAGGTCTGTGTCTGGCTTTACTGCTCTTTGGCTGTTGTTCAAGACTTTTTTTTTTTCTGTTTTTGAAAGCTCCTTACTTGTATGCTTTATTTGAACCCATCCTTCAGACAAGTTAAGGCTTTTTACCCAAATTACTTCATTAATTTCAGTACCAAATTAGGGTTATGACAACCTACTATACAACAATGTGCTAAACTCATGGACCTGTTATATTTTGAGAAAATTAGTGTGGTAGGTTTTCCAGTAGTTATTGCTTTACTGGTCAAATAATCTGCCTGCCTGATGCTACCATAAAACCATGGATATTTCTCATCTATTTGGTATGTCCAAATGCAGCCACATTGGCTTGTTCCATCTCATATTATCTCATGTTTTTTTTTGCGTCCTGTTTAACCAATACACCTCTGGGAATAGATTTCCCGGAGCTAGGTGATAGCCCAACAGATTTGCTTTCACAAACAGACCATTATGGCTGTTGCCATAAGGTTCCACTTGGTACTTGTATATGAAACTATATTGAAAACGATTTAGGGTGTAAAATTTTGACACTGAGATAGAAAGGGGGGTGGAAAAAAAGAAGAGATAAGAACTAAAGGGAGAGAGAAATAAATAGAGACAGGAAAGAGCGCATGAAATTAAGAAAATAAAACTAAAAAGCAAAAATAGAAAACATAGAGGATATACAGGACAGAAAACAGAGAACATAACACAAAAAAAGAAAACAGACAACCATAGCAAATATCAAAAAAGCTTCAAGTGATTTCCAAACTATTTATGCCCAAGGCAAACCAAAGGACAAATAAAAATTTCAAAGCATACCTGTTGTGAAATACAGCCTGTAACATGTGATATCACTGCCATGTGACAAAAAAAACTATATTGCTAATGAAATATTTATTAACAACATACATATTTCGAAGAAAAATCTAGACTTGATCAAATTGGGCTTAATCAAACACTCCTTTAAACCAGACAGGTGAGGCAAATGAAGCATCAATTCAGAACTGAACTGTCCATCAGAAAGCTGCACTGTCCATGGTCCTGAAACTGACCCACAAATTATACCTGACCTTACATGTGGTTTTGTAAATATTTCACCATCTAACAACAGATGGTGAAATATTACAGATTACAGATAGTAGTATGATTAAGTCACAATCTGTAAATTTAACATTTTATTATTATGAATTATCATGTATCACTTATATTCTTCTCTATTCAAATTTTGGGATCCTATATGATATTGCACATTATTGGTGAGATTAAGGAGCACAAGCAGAGTTTTGATTTCTTTCCTTTCTTGAGTAACAGGGCTGAGAGGATTCTGTAAGTTAAAAGACAATATGCAAGTACTGTCACAAGAATAGTTTTCATCATCTTTGCATCAATACCAGGTGGACCTGTCTCTGCTCAAAATGCTTTGGTCAATTTTCTTTTTCCAAGTCCAGCCCTCGTCCAGGTCAGAGGCAGTGTTGTATAAAGTACTCAAATCTCGGAGTCAAGTAAAAGAAGAAGTACCTCTCCAAAATATGACTTTGGTAAAAGTCCAAGTCACTGACTGAAATGTTACTTGAGAAAAAGTCTTATAGTATCTGAAATCGCTTGTACTTAATTACAAGAATTACTGTTAAAATAGATGCACTCAAGTAATGTAGTGAAAAGTATAAGTAAAAAGTAAGTGCAGTTTGAATTACATTTTTTTTTTACATTTTGGTAAACTTAGAAGGTTAAATTCACTTAAAATAATATACACAACCAAGTGTAGGATAAATTTAGACCAAGTTTTATTACTGCTACTGTTATTGACATCATTACAAAAAAAAGAAAAAACAGAAGCTTATCTGGCATCTGAAGAGCGAGTCCAGTTTGAAGCCCCTTTTGTAAAAGTGGCCAACATGAAGATTTAAAAAAAAAAGCTGTAAATTACTATACTTCACAAACAAAAGGCGCACACATAACAGGTCATTTTACAAAAGAAAAATAAATGGGAGGGAACTGCAGCTCATTTGGCATCTGAAGAGGAAGACATTTGTTGTAAAACTACCTTAAAACGTAAAAAAGGCAGTGCTGAAATTAAGTGTACATCACACAAGAGAAAAAAAAAAGCACTTCAGGCCAATGAACTAAATCTTAGACACTTTGTAAACACAAGCCCCTCATCCCCTCCACACTTTTGCCCTTGACTTTTTTCTTCCCCTCTAAATCCACCCCTTGTGGTCATCCTCGCACATAACCCCATTATCACTTGAAACTGTAAAATCTTCTGTGTATCTTCAAAAGCCTGCTACAGTCAACATTTAGCTTAAGCTAAATACACCACGTGTGGAACTGAAAACAATGCCAAACAAAGTTCATTTATACAGATAACGTTATGCTCAAGATTTCCCAATAGTGCCTAGTGACCAATCTATATCCAATTGGTGTTATGAACAAGCCCAGGCAAGACCCGACTTTGTAGTCAGTAGGTGGGGTCAAAACACTTGCGTTTCTCTTGCTCGTTTTTTTTTCTTCTTTTTTTTTACTTAGTAACTAAACCAAACATTGAAAATGTATCGGAGTAAAAGTATGCAATTAAGTTCGTAAATGTAGTGAAGTAAAATTGAAAGTTCTCAAAGAAACTCATTCTCTTGGAAAGTATAAAGTACTCCAAAATATACTTAGGTGCAGTAGTGAAGTATTTTTACTTTGTTACTGTACAACACTGGTCAGAGGGGGCTGAAAGTAATTTTATCTAACTTCATATGTTTCCTTTTTAGATTCAGAACAGCACTGGGAGGATGTGCTGGCATGCTGCATTGCTAGACTGGCATCTTTAAAGTTAAAAGCATCTGCTGCTAATCAGGCTTAGCGGCAGATACCCCACAGCACCTTAGGTCTTGTTGAATTGATGCACAATTGAGTAGAAGCTGTTGTACAGTAAACACTGAGTCTCAATTTGGCTAATTACTCTCATATTTGTTAACCTTGCATTTGCTTGGGTTCACAAATGAAAACTGAATAAGTTTGTCTTCCATTTTCTAACAATTATGATGCTTATACTGTATGAAAGCCTCTTCTTCTACTGATCATTAAGCAGATTGAAACAAGAGTATTAAAATTTTAAGTTAATTGGGATGAGAACAACGGTTCCAGAGAAAGAATTATAATGTTGCAGATTTAGGGCTTATATCAAGGGTACATTTCATATGTTTTAAATCAATTACCAGAAAGACTTCAGTGTTTTTGTGTAATTATGCTCATTATGAAAGTAATCCTGTTGCAGCTTTTGCATTGATTCACATTTCACTGATCACTGAGGGAATTAAAGCCAGATTACTTTGGTTGCATCACAGATTTTAAGGTTTTAAAGATTAGAAAAGGAGATTAAAGGTTGAAACACTAATAAGAATATTATGTTAGTCTGTATATTTTAAAAAATGGCTTTGGAACACAGAGAGTCAAAATGAGTCTCGTATGTAAGTATACTAAAACTCATTTATGTCATTCTAAAGAGCTTTGGTATTATATAATAAAGACGTAGTTCCTAAAAGAAAGGCAAGAGAAAGAAACAAAACAAAAGTTTGACCTAAGTTCATTTATTGTTTGACCAAGTGTATTTACATTATTAAGTACGTATAACCTGTATGTCTAATTTCCTTCATCCTGAGAAATCCTCATCCTTTTGTTAACAAATCAATTCCTCTTTATAAGTCAGTGTAGAACATCCAACAGCAATTGTAAAACATATCCCCCACCAAACTCTGGGTGTTTAATTAATCATATGGAAATTAAAAGTACAAGAAGCAAGTTTGACCTTCGTCCTACGTCCTCTGAGAGTTAACCCATGTCCGCAGACTATGACTATTTTTACATTATTTTCAATTATCAGCTGAAACAGAGGAACCCTTGGGGGAAGGTAGCCTCATTTTTCTGCCGAGGCCCTGTCACTGAGTCACATTAAAATCATTTTTTATATACCTCAACAGCAGTGACGTGCGGTGAGGTTCATAGCTGGTGAGGCACTGACGTCATCAGAATCAGATTTGCAAATAGATGCATAGATTGACAGCAGTTTACAGGTTATGTTTCACTTCTGCATCCTTACACATACAAACTGTAGCTCACAAAACACACATTTCCTTAAAAAACAAAACAAAATAAATGTTATTACTGTCTTACCTTTACTTATAAATGAATAGAAGTCCTCCTTATCTTCCTTCAGTTTTAAAAGTCTCTCTGTCTCAATGGAGATCACTGCCAGGGAAGAAAGCCTTCCTTGATCCGTCCTGTTCCTGCCTTATGTTTTCAGTCTCTTGAGCACCCCCTGCCATGAGGCAAGAGAACTGCCTGCCTCACCTCGAACTTGTTCTCTGCCGTTTATAATCGCTCATTACACGAAACACGTTACACAAACACAGTTGGTGACAAAAAGCTCTGTACATTATATACATAAGCCAAATTATTAGAAATAAGTTCACATATTACATTTGTTTAAACCATTTTATTGACGCCGTACAGCAACATGCTCTCTCCGCTTTGCAGCCAGCGCAGAGCCAGGGGTTGCGCAATCCAAGGTGAGGCAGAGCTCGCTGCTGCCTCACCGGCATCGCTTCCAAGCATTTGAATGGGAAAATAAGAAAATTCAGCGATTTTGAACAAATAAAAATCGAAATTGGTGAAGCTACATGAAAAATGAATATTTTTTAGTACAAACCACCGGATGAATATAACAATTTAAATTACTTTATGATTATATATTTTCTTTCTTTCCATGATGGCTGGTGAGGCACTGCCTCACCTGCCTCCCCTGACCGCACGTCACTGCTCAACAGTGGAAATGCGGTCAGTCAGTTTGCACAATGCTTTTCACCCCCTTAGTGTCCTGTAACCTCCATTTTTTCATGATTGCAGGAAGAAACTTCGAGAATACAGCTTCTGTCAGCAGCAAAGAGTCTTCTAGATTTTCTAAATCTAAGGATGAAAAGAGTTTACTTTGTTAAACTGGATTTAGGTGAATAACATATAATATCTAATCATAATATCATTTTGAAAAATTCATGTATTTCCTTTACAGAATAAAATAGTGAAAAGCATATTTTTTTTATATATTGGTGGTTTTTGCTTGCTACAAAAAAAAAAAAAAAAAGAAATAGATTAGAATACTATAGTGTGTTATACCAGTAGAAATACCAGTGACTCGACAATCTGTAAAAGGATGTTAGGAAAGAAAAATGTTTCTACATGAATGCATCACAATGGAAAGTTGAGTGGTAGAAAAGTGTGGTTAAAGAAAAAGGTGCATCTGAGAACTGAATAGAAATCAGAGATGGCAAAAGTACTCACTTTCCGTACTTGAGTAAAAGTACAGATACTTGTGTTAAAAAATACTCTGGTAAAAGTGGAAGTACTGATTAAACTTCTTTACTCAAGTAAAAGTAACAAAGTACAGGCTTGTAAATTTACTTAAAGTATAAAAGTAAAAGTAGAAACCACTTTTTTCATGCCGTTGCCTACATTTTAAATGGATGTCTGCCAATAGGACTAGATCTCTGTTGTGTTCATTTTCAATCATCTCGTCGTCCATACTACTATGCTAACGCCACCGCCACCAAGCTGCAATTATTTGCCGTGAATGAATACCGCCGAATCTGTCGATTCATCTTGTAGTGGTGCATCAAATGCAACGTAGATTCCCATCCAATTAGACTGAATTTGGTATTGATGACGTGAAAAATAATAACGGTAACTCTTTTGAAATGATTCAAAACTAAAGTAACGAGCCAATTTTTTAAAATGTAAGGAGTAGAAAGTACAGTACAGGCATTTGTGTAAAAATGTAAGGAGTAGAAGTAAAAAGTCGCCATAAAAATAAGTAGTAAAGTAAAAATTTCAGAAAAATCTACTTGAGTACAGTAACAAAGTATTTCTACTTCGTTACTTCCCATCTCTGATAGAAATACATGCAACACAAAAAAGTTGGCCAACCGAAAAGTATGCCCATGTACAACAAATTAACTCTTATTCAGAGTTCCTCTTGCATAAATAATTGCATAAACAAAACAGGGCAAGGATGTTTGGCTACATTTGCGTCACTATATGATCAATATCAGTAACATGATCCTTACCACCTACTCATTTGCTAATGCAAGGCCATTGAAAGGCCATTGTTGGCGCTTTATGAAAAAAAAAAAAAATTATCTCCCTAATTATATAAACCATATAAAAATGTGAAAAAGTAAATAATTAATTTTCTGAGAGAATAAATATGTTTATCTTTTATGTTATACAGTATCACCACTCTGGACCAAAACTGTCTTGGAAATGGGATCCTATACCACTTCCAGCAGCTCATTTTTTTGGCTTTGCATTGGTAAATAATCATGGTATTTGGGGCTATAGTGTTTCCATTTTGTTTTACTTTTATAGTATATAGTAAAGGATTTAAAGAAAAACCACACCATTAAATTATAGATACATATAGTATAATCATAATTTGCCGGACTGCTCTGAGCCTGCAGCATGATAACAGAGAATATACAACACATTCAATTCTTCCAGAAAATGTTTTATAGAATGTATTCAAGCATTATTTGAAGATTTAAAAATAAAAATACGTAGTTTCATTACTGTATTTACAGTATTTATGATGTAAATATCTGTGTTTCTGCTTGAACATGCGCAGATGAGCTGATAAAACTGATTTCTTTCTATACTTTTGAGAGCTAGCACTTCGAAGTTACCTTTTTGAAGTTAGTAAGTGCATGTTTGAGATAAGCCATGTCTGTAGTTTTTCCCCATGATAAGTATTTTTAATTAGCAAAACATATGTGGAATAACAGCTATGTTTTTTTTTCATGGTCTAGTGTAAAGTTTACCTTTCCAAAAAATTGATTTGAGGTTTTCATTAGCTGTATGTCAAAATAAAAAGTTGAAAAATGCTACCCTGAATCTAACACAAAAAGTCTCTTTAGTAAAATGTATTTATTAATTAAACCTTTTAATGATTGTTTAATCAACATGTAAATTTTTCCATTCACATAGCTGCACTTCCATTACCTGATATTGTTGTTCATTCTTTCAGATTACCTAATTCCTGTTCATACAAATTTCCCTCTGCATGTTCTTCTACTGTTTGCTCAAACAAAATCCCCTGCTATAAAAAATATTGACATCTCACCGTCTCCTTGGCAATGCACACTGAAAAAGCAAGTAATATCGATAACTCTGCAACAGAAAAGTTCTTCATGTCATTATAGCTCTATTATTATTGCACAGTCGTGGGAGGACTCCTGCTGACAGGTGCAATCACGGGACATCATTTCATAGAACCTCCCTGCCTGAAATGTCACTGAAAAACAAGGTAAAAAAAAAATGTCACTTACGTAATAGAAGCATTCAGCTGTGGGCCGAGTGGCTGGGATAATGATACTGTCTTGTTGTGCACCAAATACTTCTTCGCTCAGCATGACAGCGTCTTAATTAATAAACACTCTCGGGGTTCCTGAGTGGACCGGGGGCCCGCGGTGATTGGCAGATGGATTAATATTGTCAGACCCCCGAGACACGTGTCACATTCCACTTGAAGCTATTGCTACTCGTTTCAAGGACAGTTTCAAAATTTTTATGCCCGTCCTCTGTCTGAATGACCATCTTACTGCACTGAAAATGACAGCAAGGTCAATATCATTAGAACCAAACATTTCAATTTGACCAAATCCACGTTTCTAACGTCCCTAAGCAATATTCAGGTGGTAGGATAAGATTATCTTCCTGCACAGACTTTAAGCCCCTCTATGTCATGTTAGTTTGGAGTTTTTTGACACACATGTAGAATCACATGATGAACCAGTGAGTTTTAACGT
>NW_024039768.1:170000-220818 GCF_016077235.1 Cyprinodon tularosa | reverse complement strand
TGGGTGGAACTGGTTCTGGACCTGTATTGGTTCTGGTTCTGGGTGGAACTGGTTCTGGACCTGTTCTGGTTCTGGATGGAACTGGTTCTGGACCTGTATTGGTTCTGGTTCTGGGTGGAACTGGTTCTGGACCTGTTCTGGTCCTGCATGGAACTGGTTCTGGACCTGTATTGGTTCTGGTCCTGGATGGAACAGGTTCTGGACCTGTATTGGTTCTGGTTCTGGGTGGAACTGGTTCTGGACCTGTTCTGGTTCTGGATGGAACTGGTTCTGGAACTGTATTGGTTCTGGGTGGAACTGGTTCTGGACCTGTATTGGTTCTGGTTCTGGGTGGAACTGGTTCTGGACCTGTATTGGTTCTGGTCCTGGATGGAACTGGTTCTGGACCTGTATTGGTTCTGGTTCTGGGTGGAACTGGTTCTGGACCTGTTCTGGTTCTGGATGGAACTGGTTCTGGACCTGTATTGGTTCTGGTTCTGGGTGGAACTGGTTCTGGACCTGTTCTGGTTCTGGGTGGAACTGGTTCTGGACCTGTTCTGGTTCTGGGTGGAACTGGTTCTGGTTGGACTCCAGCAGGTCGGTTCCAGGCCGTGCAAACATCAGAACCAACCTCAGTGGTTTTTGTCATTCCTCTGTTTCCATGACAGGAACTCATTTCTGTCGCCTAACCGTGACCTTTAACCTCTGCCTGACCTCTCCGGGTTCAATGCTAACCTTAAGCCCGACCTCAGCTCAGTTCACAGCTGAGTCGTAAAGCGAGCACCTGAGCCTGAAACGGCGTCGGACGCCACAGTGCGATCTGATCCATGGTAGACGGTCCCCACAATGCTAGAAACTCCCGCCCACACCTTCCTGCTTTCTTTCTGATGAAGTCAAACAGAAAGCAGCTTGGAGCCCACAGGCTGAACTGCCTCTTCCGAGTAATGAAGACAAAGGCAGGAGGAGGTTGGCCTTTGTTTACCTGCGGGCAGGTAAATCACATTGACACATTTCCCTTTCATCAGACCGTCTGATGACAACATTTAATCCATCTCTTTATTTATTCAGCTGCAGAACGACTGAAGCGACCAGCTGGGATGAAGCCAGGCTCCCTGACCAGAACTTTCAGGACCAACCTTTAGGTGGAGGTTGTCAGCTGACGCATGAATGTCGGCGTGTTTATGTTACCTGGCTGCAGTTCCCACTGCTGACTGCACTGAGTTCCCGCTGCTGGCTGCAGCGTATGCCTGCAGTCTGCGCAGATGTTTATTGGTTATGAAGAAATGAGAGACCTGAAGCAGATATCGTGTTTCTCTCCATCTCTGCTGTTGCTGCTGCAGAATTGCCTGAATTTATGATCTTCAGATTTTTTTTCCATGTGTAATGCTAAACAAAATTCAGTTTTATTTTTATTCTTTTATTTCTTAAAGGTTTGTCAGGATGGAGGGAACCGTTTCCTAAAAATAAGACAGTTCAGCCCTTTAATGGCTTCTGATCTCTGGGTTCCTCTTTTCTTTATTGTTTCTAAGCCTCCTTTGCATCAGTTGCTGTTTTCATCTTTTCTAAGATGCCAACCAGGAAACCAGCAGCAGGTTTCCTGGAGCTGCAGAGACGCTGAGCTTTCTGGAAGCTCTGAGGCAGACCTGCTGCTGGAAGCAGACCACTCAGAGGAAGACATCAGTCTGCACAGATTGGCTCCCATTTGGACGATGCGCTACTGCAACAGGAGCTATGAAAGCAAACAATGACAGAGATGTTGAACTGGGATCTGTGGGCTGACTGGTTGCTTCTATTCTTTAGGGAGGAGGAAATCCCATCAGGGAACAGGGGAGCGGAGACACTGTCCAACAATGGAGCGGAGACACTGTCCAACAATGGAGCGGAGACACTGTCCAACAATGGAGCAGAGACACTGTCCAACAATGGATCGGAGACACTGTCCAACAATGGAGCAGAGACACTGTCCAACAATGGAGCGTCCAACAATGGAGCAGAGACACTGTCCAACAATGGAGCAGAGACACTGTCCAACAATGGAGCGGAGATACTGTCCAACAATGGATCGGAGACACTGTCCAACAATGGAGCGGAGACACTGTCCAACAATGGATCGGAGACACTGTCCAACAATGGAGCGGAGACACTGTCCAACAATGGAGCGGAGACACTGTCCAACAATGGAGCAGAGACACTGTCCAACAATGGAGCGGAGACACTGTCCAACAATGGAGCAGAGACACTGTCCAACAATGGAGCAGAGACACTGTCCAACAATGGAGCGGAGACACTGTCCAACAATGGAGCGGAGACACTGTCCAACAATGGAGCGGAGACACTGTCCAACAATGGAGCAGAGACACTGTCCAACAATGGATCGGAGACACTCAGAGACACTGTCCAACAATGGAGCGGAGACACTGTCCAACAATGGATCGGAGACACTGTCCAACAATGGAGCAGAGACACTGTCCAACAATGGAGCGGGACCACTGTCCAACAATGGAGCAGAGACACTGTCCAACAATGGATCGGAGACACTGTCCAACAATGGAGCGGAGACACTGTCCAACAATGGAGCGGAGACACTGTCCAACAATGGAGCAGAGACACTGTCCAACAATGGAGCGGAGACACTGTCCAACAATGGAGCGGAGACACTGTCCAACAATGGAGCAGAGACACTGTCCAACAATGGAGCAGGAGACACTGTCCAACAATGGAGCGGAGACACTGTCCAACAATGGAGCAGAGACACTGTCCAACAATGGAGCGGAGACACTGTCCAACAATGGAGCAGAGACACTGTCCAACAATGGAGCAGAGACACTGTCCAACAATGGAGCGGAGACACTGTCCAACAATGGAGCAGAGACACTGTCCAACAATGGAGCAGAGACACTGTCCAACAATGGAGCAGAGACTACTGTCCAACAATGGAGCGGAGACACTGTCCAACAATGGAGCGGAGACACTGTCCAACAATGGATCGGAGACACTGTCCAACAATGGAGCGGAGACACTGTCCAACAATGGAGCGGAGACACTGTCCAACAATGGAGCAGAGACACTGTCCAACAATGGAGCGGAGACACTGTCCAACAATGGAGCAGAGACACTGTCCAACAATGGAGCAGAGACACTGTCCAACAATGGAGCGGAGACACTGTCCAACAATGGAGCGGAGACACTGTCCAACAATGGAGCGGAGACACTGTCCAACAATGGAGCAGAGACACTGTCCAACAATGGAGCGGAGACACTCAGAGACACTGTCCAACAATGGAGCGGAGACACTGTCCAACAATGGATCGGAGACACTGTCCAACAATGGAGCAGAGACACTGTCCAACAATGGAGCGGGACCACTGTCCAACAATGGAGCAGAGACACTGTCCAACAATGGATCGGAGACACTGTCCAACAATGGAGCGGAGACACTGTCCAACAATGGAGCGGAGACACTGTCCAACAATGGAGCAGAGACACTGTCCAACAATGGAGCGGAGACACTGTCCAACAATGGAGCGGAGACACTGTCCAACAATGGAGCAGAGACACTGTCCAACAATGGAGCAGAGACACTGTCCAACAATGGAGCGGAGACACTGTCCAACAATGGAGCAGAGACACTGTCCAACAATGGAGCGGAGACACTGTCCAACAATGGAGCAGAGACACTGTCCAACAATGGAGCGGAGACACTGTCCAACAATGGAGCGGAGACACTGTCCAACAATGGAGCAGAGACACTGTCCAACAATGGAGCGGAGACACTGTCCAACAATGGAGCAGAGACACTGTCCAACAATGGAGCAGAGACACTGTCCAACAATGGAGCGGAGACACTGTCCAACAATGGAGCAGAGACACTGTCCAACAATGGAGCAGAGACACTGTCCAACAATGGAGCGGAGACACTGTCCAACAATGGAGCGGAGACACTGTCCAACAATGGAGCGGAGACACTGTCCAACAATGGAGCAGAGACACTGTCCAACAATGGAGCAGAGACACTGTCCAACAATGGAGCAGAGACACTGTCCAACAATGGAGCGGAGACACTGTCCAACAATGGAGCGGAGACACTGTCCAACAATGGAGCGGAGACACTGTCCAACAATGGAGCGGAGACACTGTCCAACAATGGAGCAGGAGACACTGTCCAACAATGGAGCGGAGACACTGTCCAACAATGGAGCGGAGACACTGTCCAACAATGGAGCAGAGACACTGTCCAACAATGGAGCGGAGACACTGTCCAACAATGGAGCAGAGACACTGTCCAACAATGGAGCGGAGACACTGTCCAACAATGGAGCGGAGACACTGTCCAACAATGGAGCAGAGACACTGTCCAACAATGGAGCGGAGACACTGTCCAACAATGGAGCGGAGACACTGTCCAACAATGGAGCAGAGACACTGTCCAACAATGGAGCGGAGACACTGTCCAACAATGGAGCGGAGACACTGTCCAACAATGGAGCAGAGACACTGTCCAACAATGGAGCGGAGACACTGTCCAACAATGGAGCAGAGACACTGTCCAACAATGGAGCGGAGACACTGTCCAACAATGGAGCGGAGACACTGTCCAACAATGGAGCAGAGACACTGTCCAACAATGGAGCGGAGACACTGTCCAACAATGGAGCGGAGACACTGTCCAACAATGGAGCAGAGACACTGTCCAACAATGGAGCAGAGACACTGTCCAACAATGGAGCGGAGACACTGTCCAACAATGGAGCGGAGACACTGTCCAACAATGGAGCAGAGACACTGTCCAACAATGGAGCGGAGACACTGTCCAACAATGGAGCGGAGACACTGTCCAACAATGGAGCAGAGACACTGTCCAACAATGGAGCAGAGACACTGTCCAACAATGGAGCGGAGACACTGTCCAACAATGGAGCGGAGACACTGTCCAACAATGGAGCAGAGACACTGTCCAACAATGGAGCAGAGACACTGTCCAACAATGGAGCGGAGACACTGTCCAACAATGGAGCGGAGACACTGTCCAACAATGGAGCAGAGACACTGTCCAACAATGGAGCGGAGACACTGTCCAACAATGGAGCGGAGACACTGTCCAACAATGGAGCGGAGACACTGTCCAACAATGGAGCGGAGACACTGTCCAACAATGGAGCGGAGACACTGTCCAACAATGGAGCAGAGACACTGTCCAACAATGGAGCAGAGACACTGTCCAACAATGGAGCGGAGACACTGTCCAACAATGGAGCGGAGACACTGTCCAACAATGGAGCGGAGACACTGTCCAACAATGGAGCAGAGACACTGTCCAACAATGGAGCGGAGACACTGTCCAACAATGGAGCGGAGACACTGTCCAACAATGGAGCGGAGACACTGTCCAACAATGGAGCGGAGACACTGTCCAACAATGGAGCGGAGACACTGTCCAACAATGGAGCAGAGACACTGTCCAACAATGGAGCGGAGACACTGTCCAACAATGGAGCAGAGACACTGTCCAACAATGGAGCGGAGACACTGTCCAACAATGGAGCAGAGACACTGTCCAACAATGGAGCAGGAGACACTGTCCAACAATGGAGCGGAGACACTGTCCAACAATGGAGCGGAGACACTGTCCAACAATGGAGCAGAGACACTGTCCAACAATGGAGCGGAGACACTGTCCAACAATGGAGCAGAGACACTGTCCAACAATGGAGCGGAGACACTGTCCAACAATGGAGCAGAGACACTGTCCAACAATGGAGCAGAGACACTGTCCAACAATGGAGCAGAGACACTGTCCAACAATGGAGCGGAGACACTGTCCAACAATGGAGCAGAGACACTGTCCAACAATGGAGCGGAGACACTGTCCAACAATGGAGCAGAGACACTGTCCAACAATGGAGCGGAGACACTGTCCAACAATGGAGCAGAGACACTGTCCAACAATGGAGCGGAGACACTGTCCAACAATGGATCGGAGACACTGTCCAACAATGGAGCAGAGACACTGTCCAACAATGGAGCAGAGACACTGTCCAACAATGGAGCGGAGACACTGTCCAACAATGGAGCGGAGACACTGTCCAACAATGGAGCAGAGACACTGTCCAACAATGGAGCGGAGACACTGTCCAACAATGGAGCAGAGACACTGTCCAACAATGGAGCGGAGACACTGTCCAACAATGGAGCGGAGACACTGTCCAACAATGGAGCAGAGACACTGTCCAACAATGGAGCAGAGACACTGTCCAACAATGGAGCGGAGACACTGTCCAACAATGGAGCAGAGACACTGTCCAACAATGGAGCGGAGACACTGTCCAACAATGGAGCAGAGACACTGTCCAACAATGGAGCGGAGACACTGTCCAACAATGGAGCGGAGACACTGTCCAACAATGGAGCGGAGACACTGTCCAACAATGGAGCAGGAGACACTGTCCAACAATGGAGCAGAGACACTGTCCAACAATGGAGCAGAGACACTGTCCAACAATGGAGCGGAGACACTGTCCAACAATGGAGCAGAGACACTGTCCAACAATGGAGCGGAGACACTGTCCAACAATGGAGCAGAGACACTGTCCAACAATGGAGCGGAGACACTGTCCAACAATGGATCGGAGACACTGTCCAACAATGGAGCAGAGACACTGTCCAACAATGGAGCGGAGACACTGTCCAACAATGGAGCGGAGACACTGTCCAACAATGGAGCAGAGACACTGTCCAACAATGGAGCGGAGACACTGTCCAACAATGGAGCAGAGACACTGTCCAACAATGGAGCAGGAGACACTGTCCAACAATGGAGCAGAGACACTGTCCAACAATGGAGCAGAGACACTGTCCAACAATGGAGCAGGAGACACTGTCCAACAATGGAGCGGAGACACTGTCCAACAATGGAGCAGAGACACTGTCCAACAATGGAGCGGAGACACTGTCCAACAATGGAGCAGAGACACTGTCCAACAATGGAGCGGAGACACTGTCCAACAATGGAGCAGAGACACTGTCCAACAATGGAGCGGAGACACTGTCCAACAATGGAGCGGAGACACTGTCCAACAATGGAGCAGAGACACTGTCCAACAATGGAGCAGAGACACTGTCCAACAATGGAGCGGAGACACTGTCCAACAATGGAGCGGAGACACTGTCCAACAATGGAGCAGAGACACTGTCCAACAATGGAGCGGAGACACTGTCCAACAATGGAGCAGAGACACTGTCCAACAATGGAGCGGAGACACTGTCCAACAATGGAGCAGAGACACTGTCCAAAAATAGCAAAACGTCCAACAATGAAAAGGGACATGTCCAACAAGGGGAGGGGAGACACGTCCAACAATGGAGAAACACGCCAACAATGGGGGGAACATGCCCAAAAATGGAGCAGAGACACTGTCCAAAAAGGACGGAGCACTGTCCAACAATGGGCAAGACACTGTCCAACAATGGGGGGAGACACTGTCCAACAAGGATCGGAGACCGTCCAACAAGGACAAACCCTGCCAAAAATAAAAGGCACTTCCCAATGGAGGGGAAACCCTTTCCCACAAGGGATCGGAGACACTGCCAAAATTTTGGGTTTTAAAACACTGTCCACAAAGCAAACACTTCCCAAAAATTTCCCTTCCAAACTACAACCCTTTTTTCCAACAATGGCGAGACATTTCAACAATGGGCAGAATGTCCAACAAGGGACAAGATTTGCCCTTTGTTGGGCAAACCCCTGTCCAACAATGGATCGGGACACTGCCCTCGAAACCTCCCTCGGGCCCGCCCCAAAATACAAACATGCCAACAATGGACGGGACACTGTCCAAAAAGGGAGCAAGCACTTAAATGGAGGAGACACGTCCAACAATGGACAAGACATGTCCCCCCCAATGGGCGGGGGACATGTCCAACAAGGGAGCAAGACATGTCCAACAATGGAGGGGAGACACTGTCCAACAATGGAGCAGGGACACTGTCCAAAAATGGAGGGAGACACTGTCCAACAAGGGAGCGGAGACACTGTCCAACAATGGAGCGGGACATGTCCAACAATGGATGGAAATGCCAACAAGGGAGCAAAACACTGCCCAACAATTGGAGGGAGAACTGTCCAAAAAGGGAGCAGAGACATGCCAACAATGGACAGGACACGTCAAAATGAATGGAACATGTCCAACAATGGAGCAGAGACACGTCCAACAATGGGCAAACATTCCAACAATGGATCGGAGACACTGTCCAAAAATGGACGAGACACTGCCAAAAAGGGAGCAGAGACACTGTCCAACAATGGAGCGGAGACACTGTCCAACAATGGAGCAGAGACACTGTCCAACAATGGAGCGGAGACACTGTCCAACAATGGAGCAGAGACACTGTCCAACAATGGAGCGGAGACACTGCCCAACAATGGAGCAGAGACACTGTCCAACAATGGAGCGGAGACACTGTCCAACAATGGAGCGGAGACACTGTCCAACAATAAATCGGAGACACTGTCCAACAATGGAGCAGAGACACTGTCCAACAATGGAGCGGAGACACTGTCCAACAATGGAGCGGAGACACTGTCCAACAATAAATCGGAGACACTGTCCAACAATGGAGCAGAGACACTGTCCAACAATGGAGCGGAGACACTGTCCAACAATGGAGCAGAGACACTGTCCAACAATGGAGCAGAGACACTGTCCAACAATGGATCGGAGACACTGTCCAACAATGGAGCAGAGACACTGTCCAACAATGGAGCAGAGACACTGTCCAACAATGGATCGGAGACACTGTCCAACAATGGAGCAGAGACACTGTCCAACAATGGAGCAGAGACACTGTCCAACAATGGAGCGGAGACACTGTCCAACAATGGAGCAGAGACACTGTCCAACAATGGAGCGGAGACACTGTCCAACAATGGAGCGGAGACGTTCTCATTATCATCCTCCATGGTTTTGGTTAAATTTTATCTTTGGTTTTTCATTGGTTTCATGTCCGTTTTGTGTCATTCTAGTTGTTTTTGGTTGGATTTGAGTTCTAAGGTGTGTCTTCTTTACCCTCTCTTACCCGTATGTCTCCTTCTTCTAGCTCCATTCTAGATCAGTCTGTCCACGCCTGACTCCAGTCTGCTGATTAGCCTGGTCTTTGTTCAGTCTCCCGTTTATACTCCTCCTCTTCAGTTACTGTTTGCTGGTTTCTCCTCGTTTCTTCCTCCTTATGTGAGTTTTCCCCGATGTCTCCTTTTTATTTTTGGTTTTGCTGTATTTTGTTTTTGAACTTTACCTTCTGTTGCATTTGGATCTACTTTAATTTAGCAAAATCTCTGTTGGGATCTGGAGCTGTACCACCTTCCTCCAGCAGAGTGCGCCGTGGGTCCTCCTGAGCTGAGCCTCCAACACACCTGTGGCCCATCTCATCATCAGAGGATCCACTGCTATATAACCTGCCTTCAGACCTTGCCTCAACGCCGCAGTGTTGATCTAGTTTGGTTAGCAACCTGAGCCTAGTAACCTGAGAATCTTTGCTATCTCTAGTTTAGATAAGATTCTAACTCTTCCTTGTTTTTGCCTCACAGGAATCCTTTCTCTCCTTGAAGCTCTGGATGAGCTTAACCTGCCGAGCCTGCCCTCGTGAGCCAAACCTGAAGACTCTTCTCTGGATTCCCCTGCAGCTCTTGGTTAAGAGCTGGAAACCCAAATCAAGGTCTGCCCTCAAAGTCAGAAGTAAGACGCTGAAGCAGTTATTGGACTCTGCTGAACAAACAGTCTCTGGACCCAACAGTTACCTCTCTCAAAGAGAAACCCGGACTCCTTCAAGGTATTCCTCAGCAAACTCTAAGACTCATAACTCATCAGTCCATGTGCTAACTGAACTGTCATCCCTGCAGACTCCAGTGAACCTGCCCCCAGGCCCGAACCAGTTCCAGTGCAATATTCTTGTGCTTGTGTAATCAATAAACCTGTTAAACTTTTCATCAGCCTCCGTGTGTTTTCTGCATATTGGGTTTACTCTGAAACCAATCATGACAATCTCATCTTCGGGTCTCTGCATTCGGGTCCTCTTCAAACCCCCACCAACCTGACAGACTTTGAGTTTTCTCCTGGTTCTGATTGACCGCGTTTGGACTCATTAATCGAATCTTCATGTTTTGAGTTTTTCATTGAAAGACTAGAACTCAGATTGTTCTGCCGACGTAAAAAACTGAGAAGGTGTACATAGCAGGAACCAGAATGGCAGCAGATCTCCACAAATGCTTCATCATCATCATCATGAGAACCTGTGGAACCGGCTCAGCCAATCAGAAGCTCTCTAATTGATCGGAGGACGGTTGCTGTAGATCTGGTTTTTTATCGCTAAATGAACCTCCTAATAAACAAACCTGTTCTCCAGGGTGGTCTGGCTGTAAACTCCCTGGTTCCACCAGCTTTATGACCTGGGGGTAGAAACGTGTCTCTGCCACAGGCTGCACATGTTTTCTGCCTTTGCCTGGTTTCTGGCCGGTTCCTGGAGCCTCGTAGCCCTGATAGGAAGCAGCTACTCATTCTGACGTGTTCGGCCGTCGCTCATTATTTGTTCACTATTTTGCACGTCTGACAGATTGCTGTTCATAAGAATTACTCTAGTCTCTCTGCAGGTCTTGCAGGTCCTCCTCTCTCAGCTTTATTGCTGCAGTGAATAATCTCCATGTTTGTGAATCAGTTAGATGTGAAACCAGCTGAGCTCAGAGCCTGAAGTTCTGCTGCTCCACCTGCAGGGTGGAGCTGGCAGAGGCTGCCAGCAGCTCAGGGTTTCCTGTCACCTCAAAGTGTTTTTATTCTGGTCAGCGGTGCGTAGGTGTTTTCTGTGGGGTTCTCCCCCACAGCGCAAGAGGAAACACCACAGAGCGAGCCTTCAGCGCACAGCTTGAAGAAAAAGAAAGTGGTTACGACTGAAAGATTGACAAATGGCAAAGCAGAAAGGCAGAGATAGAAAATTACTGTAAAAACTGAACCATGATTACTGTAACTTTGCTTCAGATTTCTGTTGACTGAAAGCGAATCACTGAAAGGGGATCAAAGTGAAAAAGTTAGTCATTTTTCAGGGTTTCAGGTTGGTGCGTAGATGAGAATCAGTGGAAACAGACGCGCTTTTTAAAGCCTAGAAGGTGACGGAGGGTCTGAAGGTTTCAGAGCATCTGCTCACTTTTTTCACTGCAGTCAAATCAATAAAAACTGTTTTATGGATCATTAAGCTGCTTCAGGGCTGAAAACTGGCTGAAATGTCTGTGAGTGTAAAAATATTTTCATGTGATCAGAAGAAAAAAGACGAGTTTCTTCACCAGAAACAGAGTTTCTCTCGCATCACATGCAGCGTTACTAACGGCCACCGGATAGCATCACAGTCAGCTCCACCTTCCATCTTTAAGCTAAGCAGCAGCAGTAACCTGCCTGTGGAGCAGAGAGTCATCATGCTGCTGTAGGAACAGATGGGCAATCTACCTTCCTGCTACGCCGCCCCCTGCTGGTGACCTTAGGGACGTGAGGCAGGTTGCTGCAAACGGCCTCCATGCAGAGACTGAAATAAAATGTCGAGTGACTTTGATTCTTTTATCTAAAGCTGTCAGTTAAAGAAGGTCTTATGCCGAGTTTCATTTCTTTCTTTTCTAGGAACTAAAGTGTGAAAAAGTGACGTTGTTAGATGAATGAAGAAGTGGAGATAAATATAAAGAGAGTTCTCATTATCATTCATGACTTATCTCACACTAGTGTTGATAAGAACATCCTGTGGACCAGCCGGGGGTTTCAGGGCACAGAACTGACTGAAGAGTCCATAAACTGTTTGCAGCTCAGATATCATGAACGTCTCCAGGAACCGAGACAAAATCAAGCCTGAAGCAAAACCGCTGTAGAAAGAAAATCTATATATCTATATATATGTAGATATATATGAAACTGTATTTCTTTAGACATTACAATCCCTTTGAAGATAAATCTGCTGAGATATTCATGAATTCAATTCACTTCTATTCAGTTTATTTCTATAGCTCCAATTCACATCATGTCATCTCAGTTCACTTTATAGATCCAGATCAACCAGATCATCCAGTCAGATTGATTAAAAGTTTTCTATCTAAGGAAAACCAGCTGATTGCATCGACTCATTGAGTCTTCAGCAATCCCTCACACTAAGCATGCTTGTAGCGACAGTGGAGAGGAAAAACTCCCTTTGAACAGGAAGAAACCTCCAGCAGAACCAGGCTCAGTGTGAGCGGCCATCTGCTGAGGCCCACTGGGGTTCAAGGAGACAGAAGCAGACATAGAAAAAGAAGCATAGATACAAAAGGCAACTGTCAACCAGCTCCACAGGCGGCCCCGTCCAGGAAACACACAGCCAGGCAGACGAGCTCCGAGCCAGCTCCCATGTCAGAGGAAGAAGAGAGCACATCCAGTTAGTCACAGTCAGAGAAACAGGACTACACTGGAAAACAGGCCAAGCTCCAACATCTAGAAACAAAGGTGTTGATGGCAGCAGCACAGCTGATATTTCTCTCCAGGATGGAGTCACAGCCAAACAGGAACAGACCAGATGAAGCTACTATGAGAAAAAGCAGAGAGAGCAGAACGTTAGAGATGGAAGAAGGAAATAATGAAAAGGAAGAAGATTGAAAGAGGATTTGTTGGAAACTGAAAGATGCAGAGGTCGGAAACCAGTCTGACCCCGGAGCGTTAGAGCCGTTATTCCTGGTTTAAAGGAGGAAAAAATCCCTAAACCTGTGAGATGCTTGGGTTGAGGAAGCAGGTGTTCCAGCTGTGGTGGTGATCATGGCGAGGGTGATCGTGGCGAGGGTGAGCAGTGGGAGACGGAGCGTTCCCAGTCAGAGGCTTCTCTCTCCCACTGCTCTCCACGTCGTTGTTCAGCAGATCGAAATTAGGAAGAAAGTTTCACTTCTGTTTTAAATCCATTTCATGTCATCAGGTATATAAGCATTAACAGTTATCCCTCCGATAAAACATAGAGATGCATATTCCAGATCCGTCTCCATCTGCTAAGTTTGGTCTGGAACTTTTGTGCAGTTTTCTTATAATCGTTTAATATCATTTTTTCTCATTTTATTTGACTGAATCTTAAACTGCAGCTGCCTTTAGAAATGATGAAGCTCCTGATGGTTGATGGTGCTGAAAAACCTGCTGCCCATGAGCAAAGCAGTATTTTAACTCCATCGGAAGGTTTGACACCCGGAGGAAGAAGGCTGCTAAACAGAAGTCGTCTCCCGGAAGTCGGACTTCTGAAAGTTCAAACATGATTTGATGCGAAGCTTCAGTTTAAACCTGCAGGAAAAGGAAGCGGCTTCGCTTGTCTTGATGTTTATTCAGCCAGAAAAGTCCAGAGGAGCGAAGGTTCCACGCCGCGTGGTTCCTGGCCTGGCGCTAACATTAGCCTGCAGCGCTAGCTCCACACCTGCCCCTTTCCCACCGATCAGAGCCTCACCTGCACAGCGTCAGGAAGTCCTACTTTTACCTGTAGTGCCAGAGAACAACCATGGCTAACTGCTAATGTTGCTAACGCTAAAAATACTGTAAACATAATTCATGTTCTCTGGCCAATGAAGAGGATTTGAACTACCTCCGATTCCCTTCTTCCTTAAACTGAATAGGCATGAATTTAAATAGAAGTTCTTCAGACTTGTTTCTTTCGTTAGCAGGTTTATAACTCCGCTAACGGGAGCTTAGAGCTTTAGCAGGAAATGCTTTGACCCTGGAAGACTAAACCACTGAGTAGATTTATTGCATTAATTACATAACGTTTGAAATTCAATCCAAGTTCACTAAAAACCAAATAAAAACACTTTGTTTTATAGAAACAATACTTTAATGTGCTACATCATGTAAATATATAAAAGTATCATCAAAATAGTCTCTCATGTATAAATTCAGAACATTTGATAACCAGTTTTTTAAAAAGTAAACTACAAACCAGTCTGTACAGAAGATAAAAAACAACTACGGATAAGAAAAGCACTTCCTGTCCTCCAGGTTCTGGTTCTGGAGGTTTTGACCAAAAGCTTGAAACAGTTTTTTTTTTTTTTTTTACTACCGGACATTAAAAAGCTGAAAGATTCCTGCTGAATGTGAGGTACGGCTGTCTGAAACGCTTACAGCCAAATAACAGCTTCACTCCCACTCCATCTGCTTTGGGAATCAGTGGGAATCAGTGGGAATCAGTAGGAATCAGTGGGAATTCAGTGGGAATCAGTGGGAATTCAGTGGGAATCAGTAGGAATCAGTGGGAATCAGTGGGAATTCAGTGGGAATCAGTGGGAATCAGTGGGAATTCAGTGGGAATCAGTAGGAATCAGTGGGAATCAGTGGTAATCAGTGGGAATCAGTAGGAATCAGTGGGAAATCAGTGGGAATCAGTGGGAATCAGTGGGAAATCAGTGGGAATCAGTGGGAATCAGTGGGAATTCAGTGGGAATCAGTGGGAATCAGTGGGAATTCAGTGGGAATCAGTAGGAATCAGTGGGAATCAGTGGTAATCAGTGGGAATCAGTAGGAATCAGTGGGAAATCAGTGGGAATCAGTGGGAATTCAGTGGGAATCAGTAGGAATCAGTGGGAATCAGTGGGAATTCAGTGGGAATCAGTGGGAATTCAGTGGGAATCAGTATGAATCAGTGGGAATCAGTGGGAATTCAGTGGGAATCAGTGGGAATTCAGTGGGAATCAGTGGGAATCAGTGGGAATCAGTGGGAATTCAGTAGGAATCAGTGGGAATCAGTAGGAATCCGTGGGAATCAGTGGGAATTCAGTGGGAATCAGTGGGAATCAGTGGGAATCAATTGGAATCAGTGGGAATCAATGGGAATCAGTGAGAATCAGTGGGAATCAGTGGAAATCAGTGGGAAGGTCAGTAATGCTTTGTCTGAATAATGAAAACACAAGTTGATATTTTGGCAAAGACGTTTCCACTTCAACGTTAAGAAATAAATAATGAACCCGTTGTGGCTTAAATGCTGAGTCAGCTTTTAAAGTTAACAAATCTCTCAACAAGCGGAAGGAATAAACTAACTAAAAAACAAAGTGTCATCTAAATAAATATGAAGAAATGAAATAAGTTAAAGCACAGAAAGCAAACATGTTCTACCTGAGTGAAAGTTTGTAAATACTTCACAGTTTAACGTCGGCTCTGGGACGAGGATCAATCTCTTTGGGATGCTCTGGTTTTGGTGCTTCGCTCATTGGATCACAACGTTCCCACAATCAGGAACTACATTTGGCTAAACCCTTTTTTTTTGGTGATAATTAACGTCTCTCCGCCTGGAGCTGGTCCTCACTGTCCCTCCGTTTTCACAGTGGGTCGCTGGTGGAGGTGGACCACCGTGGCCCGCTCCTGGAAGCCCAGCGGGGGGCTGTGATGGGACGCAGGTACAGCAGATGGAACCATAGGTGCATTGATGGCGGCGGTCAGGGCTTTCAGTAGCGCTGTAGCCTCTCTCTGGTCCTCCTTCTCCTCTCCTTCCAGCGTACGGGTCAGCCAACGCTCCACAGCCTCCCTCACCTGAGCGGCGGCGGCTGTTTCCATCAGCGCGTCCACCTCCTGGCTGGCATCGAAGCGCTCCACCATTTCCTTCATGTGCATGTTGACGGGAGCTGCGGCGGTGGCCGGGCAGCAGCTGCGCTGGTGGAGGAAGAGGCTGAAGCGGTGGAAGAAGGTGTGTGAGCAGAGCGTGCAGCGGTACGGCCGCTCGCGGCTGCTGTGGAGGCGGCGGTGCAGCTTCAGGTGGATGTACTGGGTGAACTTCATGTGGCACAGTTTGCACTGGTACGGTTTTTCTCCTGAGTGAAGGCGCAGATGCGTCTTCAGGTTGCTGGTGCTGCTGAAGCGTTTGTGACACACCTGGAAAACATGGAAGAGGTCAGAGGTCAGGCTCCACCTGTTCAGGACATTATTGGCCTTTTGATGTTTCTACAACGATCAGAAACTATTCCAGGTTTATTCCAACTACTATCACCTTTACCTGACATTCATGCGGTTTCTCTCCAGTGTGGACCAGGTGATGTTTCTGAAGGTGAGCCAGCTGAGTGAAGCTCTTCTTACATAAGTGACACTGGAATGGCCTCTCGCCGCTGTGCACCCGCAGATGGACCTACGGTGGTAGTAATACAGCCATGAGTTCAAGCGTTCGTAAGCAGGAGGTAAAATGGAGGAAGGAGTGTCACCTTGAGGTTGGAGAGCTGTCCGAAGGTTTTGGAGCAGATGTTGCATTCATACTTGATCTTTCCGTTCTGCTTCTTCAGCGGGTACGGCAGTGATTTGTGTCCAGGTCCGTTCCGAGGAGAGGAGCTGCTCTTCCCAACAGCCAGGCTAAGGTTCATGGCCTCCTCGCAGGTAGAGGGAGGCTGCTCAGGGGTGGGGGGGTGGCTGTCAAGCTTGGCAGGGGGAGACATCTCCGGGGTGGCAGGAGCACCTCTTGGTGGGGAAATATTTGGGGTTAATTCTTTGAGGCCCCCCTGGGAGGGCGGGGCGTAGGGGAGGGACACAGGGAGCAGGTTTGGAGGAGCAAAGGGAGGGTATGGGACTCCGTCTGACCCCAGGTAGCTGCTGTACCGGAGGGATCCTCGTGAAGGGAGGACGCTGGGGAAGGGGGGGGAGTAAGGAGGGAGGATGATCCGAGGATAGTGGGGGCCGTAGGGAGGAAGGAACTGGTAGGGCGGCTGAAGCTGTCTGGGGTTTGAATAAATGGGGTAAGAGGAGACCAGGCCCTCCCTATGGCTATAGAGACCATGGAGGTGCAGGGGGAGGCCTTTGTGCGGGGGAGCCGGGGGGGAGGGGTGATGGTCTGTGAGGTACGGGTGGTTGAAGCATAGGGGGGCCTCCCTGTGCTCAGGCTGAGGGGAGGGGATGAGGCCTTCTGGATCTTCACTCTTCTCCATCTTTCTGCTGAAGTCCACGATCTGCTCGTCAGGCGTATCAGGAGGCGTGTCTCTCTCCAACATCTCCACGTCAATCTTCTCCTCATCCTCCTCTTCAAGCTGCTCCTTCACCTCCTCTTTGGTCCGGTCCTGGAGAAACGTCTGCTGAGGTAGAGGATGCCTGCTCTGCTCTTCATCACCATGTTCTGTAACAACAAGCGCACCTGTTGAGTTTAAAGAGGAAGACCAGTCATCCCTGAGTGTTTGCAGATACAGTAAGGCTGAGTCGCCCACACAGGAACGCCCTCTTATGGTAAATGATAGTAGTTTCAGTTTTGACTTGATGAAGCCATCATGAGTTTCTGTTGTTGGAGTGATTTTGTGAGGGAGGGGGTGTAGGAGTCATGTCATCTATGAGCTGCAGCGCAGAAACACTCAGAATTTCGTTTATGAAACGTTTTCTGGGTATGGCGTGTTACGATACTGACCACAAGAGAAAAAAACACATCTCCTTTCCTCTTCTCATCTTTAGTTTAAATAAAAAATAAAAAGGGATTGATTTGGTTCTGAGAGCCAGAGGTCAGTGATCCTTAAAGGAGCAGAACATTGCTGCAGAGACTGGAAGCCATGATTTCCTCCTTAAACACGACCAACCGGATTCATTGTGTTAAAAAGCAGACGACCAAAACAAAGCAGGAACTGTTGACCTAAGATTGGAAGACTATCAGCATAGATCCACCTGCTGATACGGAGAAGCAGTTTGAATGGATGGACACAGGTTTCCTCCATCCGGAGCGCGAATTCACCTGGATACCTTCACCTGGATACCTTCACCTGGATACCTTCACCTGGATAACTTCACCTGGATAACTTCACCTGGATACCTCCACCTGGATAACTTCACCTGGATAACTTCACCTGGATACCTCCACCTGGATACCTACACCTGAATACCTCCACCTGGATACCTACACCTGAATACCTCCACCTGGATACCTACACCTGAATACCTCCACCTGGATACCTACACCTGGATACCTACACCTGGATACCTACACCTGAATACCTCCACCTGGATACCTTCACCTGGATACCTTCACCTGGATAACTTCACCTGAATACCTTCACCTGGATACCTACACCTGGATACCTCCACCTGGATACCTACACCTGGATACCTCCACCTGGATACCTTCACCTGAATACCTTCACCTGGATACCTTCACCTGGATACCTTCACCTGGATACCTCCACCTGGATACCTTCACCTGAATACCTTCACCTGGATACCTTCACCTGAATACCTTCACCTGGATACCTTCACCTGGATACCTACACCTGAATACCTTCACCTGGATACCTTCACCTGGATACCTTCACCTGGATACCTTCACCTGAATACCTTCACCTGGATACCTTCACCTGGATAACTTCACCTGGATAACTTCACGTGGATACCTACACCTGGATACCTCCACCTGGATACCTTCACCTGGATACCTTCACCTGGATACCTCCACCTGGATAACTTCACCTGGATACCTACACTTGGATACCTCCACCTGGATAACTTCACCTGGATACCTTCACCTGGATACCTCCACCTGGATAACTTCACCTGGATACCTACACCTGGATACCTCCACCTGGATACCTTCACCTGAATACCTTCACCTGGATACCTTCACCTGGATACCTTCACCTGGATACCTTCACCTGGATAACTTCACCTGGATAACTTCACGTGGATACCTACACCTGGATACCTACACCTGGATACCTACACCTGAATACCTACACCTGGATACCTCCACCTGGATACCTACACCTGAATACCTACACCTGGATACCTACACTTGGATACCTACACCTGAATACCTACACCTGAATACCTACACCTGGATACCTACACTTGGATACCTTCACCTGGATACCTCTACCTGGATACCTCCATCTGGATACCTTCACCTGGATACGTCCACCTGGATAACTTCACCTGGATACCTTTACCTGGATAACTTCACCTGGATACCTTCACCTGGATACCTTCACCTGGATACCTTCACCTGAATACCTCCACCTGGATACCTCAACCTGGATAACTTCACCTGGATACCTTCACCTGGATACCTCCACCTGGATAACTTCACCTGGATACCTTCACCTGGATACCTCCACCTGGATAACTTCACCTGGATAACTTCACCTGGATAACTTTACCTGGATAACTTCACCTGGATACCTTCACCTGGATACCTTCACCTGGATAACTTCACCTGGATAACTTCACCTGGATAACTTCACCTGGATACCTTTACCTGGATAACTTCACCTGGATACCTTCACCTGGATACCTTCACCTGGATAACTTCACCTGAATACCTCCACCTGGATACCTCAACCTGGATAACTTCACCTGGATACCTTCACCTGGATACCTCCACCTGGATAACTTCACCTGGATACCTTCACCTGGATACCTCCACATGGATAACTTCACCTGGATACCTTCACCTGGATACCTCCACCTGGATACCTACACCTGGATACCTTCACCTGGATACCTCCACCTGGATAACTTCACCTGGATACCTCCACCTGGATACTTTCACCTGGATAACTTCACCTGGATACCTTCACCTGGATAACTTCACCTGGATAACTTCACCTGGATACCTTCACCTGGGTAACTTCACCTGGGTAACTTCACCTGGATAACTTCACCTGGATACCTACACCTGGATACCTTCACCTGCATACCTTCACCTGGATACCTTCACCTGGATACCTTCACCTGGATACCTTCACCTGGATACCTTCACCTGGATACCTCCACCTGGATACCTTCACCTGGATACCTTCACCTGGGTAACTTCACCTGGATACCTTCACCTGGATACCTCCACCTGGATACCTTCACCTGGATAACTTCACCTGGATACCTTCACCTGGATACCTTCACCTGGATACCTCCACCTGGATACCTTCACCTGGATAACTTCACCTGGGTAACTTCACCTGGATACCTTCACCTGAATACCTCCACCTGGATACCTACACCTGGATACCTACACCTGGATACCTACACCTGAATACCTCCACCTGGATACCTTCACCTGGATACCTTCACCTGGATAACTTCACCTGAATACCTTCACCTGGATACCTACACCTGGATACCTCCACCTGGATACCTACACCTGGATACCTCCACCTGGATACCTTCACCAGAATACCTTCACCTGGATACCTTCACCTGGATACCTTCACCTGGATACCTCCACCTGGATACCTTCACCTGAATACCTTCACCTGGATACCTTCACCTGAATACCTTCACCTGGATACCTTCACCTGGATACCTACACCTGAATACCTTCACCTGGATACCTTCACCTGGATACCTTCACCTGGATACCTTCACCTGAATACCTTCACCTGGATACCTTCACCTGGATAACTTCACCTGGATAACTTCACGTGGATACCTACACCTGGATACCTCCACCTGGATACCTTCACCTGGATACCTTCACCTGGATACCTCCACCTGGATAACTTCACCTGGATACCTACACTTGGATACCTCCACCTGGATAACTTCACCTGGATACCTTCACCTGGATACCTCCACCTGGATAACTTCACCTGGATACCTACACCTGGATACCTCCACCTGGATACCTTCACCTGAATACCTTCACCTGGATACCTTCACCTGGATACCTTCACCTGGATACCTTCACCTGGATAACTTCACCTGGATAACTTCACGTGGATACCTACACCTGGATACCTACACCTGGATACCTACACCTGAATACCTACACCTGGATACCTCCACCTGGATACCTACACCTGAATACCTACACCTGGATACCTACACTTGGATACCTACACCTGAATACCTACACCTGAATACCTACACCTGGATACCTACACTTGGATACCTTCACCTGGATACCTCTACCTGGATACCTCCATCTGGATACCTTCACCTGGATACGTCCACCTGGATAACTTCACCTGGATACCTTTACCTGGATAACTTCACCTGGATACCTTCACCTGGATACCTTCACCTGGATACCTTCACCTGAATACCTCCACCTGGATACCTCAACCTGGATAACTTCACCTGGATACCTTCACCTGGATACCTCCACCTGGATAACTTCACCTGGATACCTTCACCTGGATACCTCCACCTGGATAACTTCACCTGGATAACTTCACCTGGATAACTTTACCTGGATAACTTCACCTGGATACCTTCACCTGGATACCTTCACCTGGATAACTTCACCTGGATAACTTCACCTGGATACCTTTACCTGGATAACTTCACCTGGATACCTTCACCTGGATACCTTCACCTGGATAACTTCACCTGAATACCTCCACCTGGATACCTCAACCTGGATAACTTCACCTGGATACCTTCACCTGGATACCTCCACCTGGATAACTTCACCTGGATACCTTCACCTGGATACCTCCACATGGATAACTTCACCTGGATACCTTCACCTGGATACCTCCACCTGGATACCTACACCTGGATACCTTCACCTGGATACCTCCACCTGGATAACTTCACCTGGATACCTCCACCTGGATACTTTCACCTGGATAACTTCACCTGGATACCTTCACCTGGATAACTTCACCTGGATAACTTCACCTGGATACCTTCACCTGGGTAACTTCACCTGGGTAACTTCACCTGGATAACTTCACCTGGATACCTACACCTGGATACCTTCACCTGCATACCTTCACCTGGATACCTTCACCTGGATACCTTCACCTGGATACCTTCACCTGGATACCTTCACCTGGATACCTCCACCTGGATACCTTCACCTGGATACCTTCACCTGGGTAACTTCACCTGGATACCTTCACCTGGATACCTCCACCTGGATACCTTCACCTGGATAACTTCACCTGGATACCTTCACCTGGATACCTTCACCTGGATACCTCCACCTGGATACCTTCACCTGGATAACTTCACCTGGGTAACTTCACCTGGATACCTTCACCTGGATACCTCCACCTGGATACCTTCACCTGGATACCTTCACCTGGATACCTTCACCTGGATACCTCCACCTGGATACCTTCACCTGGATACCTCCACCTGGATACCTTCACCTGGATACCTTCACCTGGGTAACTTCACCTGGATACCTTCACCTGGATACCTCCACCTGGATACCTTCACCTGGATACCTTCACCTGGATACCTTCACCTGGATACCTCCACCTGGATACCTTCACCTGGATACCTTCACCTGGATACCTTCACCTGGGTAACTTTACCTGGATACCTTCACCTGCATACCTTCACCTGGATACCTTCACCTGGATACCTCCACCTGGATACCTTCACCTGGATACCTTCACCTGGATACCTTCACCTGGGTAACTTCACCTGGATACCTTGTGATTCATCCCCGCTAACTGAACGCTTCCCGTTCTCTGTAGACTGGAGCTACGTGTTGGTCTTCAGACTCACTGTGTGGGAGGTGGTGATCCTGCGGGCTGCAGAGCCTCTGAGCGAACTCCTGACTGTACCACACCAGCAGCTCCTGCTTGGGCTCCACCGGCCGGATGGTGTAGAAGTAGACGTCCCGTCCGTTCTGGCAGGCCACCAGGTTCTGCTCGGCCAGGCACCGCGCCGGGTTCACGTAACGCATCCAGTTGCTCTTGTGGACATCGTACCCATCGATGAAGTGCTGAAGTTGTCCACCGCTGTAAATCTGCAGAGGAAAGAGAGAGAGAGGCTGAGAACAGGATGGAAACGATGGACCTGCTCTTCACCACAGACACATTCATCATTCTCTGAATATGATTCTATGGTAGATGCAGACTGGTGAACAGCTGCAACACAGAGAACAATCACCTGGGCCATGTACGGTGAATATCCTGCTCCGCTGTCAGTCTGCTGTGAGCGCTGCTGCCTTGTCTGACTGTTTTCTCGCAGCATTTCTGTTTTGTTGAGCCGTAAAAATTCTGGGTGTGGCTAAATCAATCATTACGCAAAAGTGACTGCCTCTTTTGATTCCTTTTTCGCTTGTGTTTCTCTCTGATTCATGGACGGCACGCCAGCCGTCAGTAATGGTTAAAGTGAAACCCTTGGAGATGGATGTGTTGATTGTGAAACACAAAGCAGATGAAAGTGAAATGTCAGAGAAGCTGGCGGGGAGCCAGAGTGCTGCGGGGGGGGGGGGGCCTGTGGCAGCACGTCTACCTGTGACAAAGCCCTGATAACAGCCTCGGTCCTGCAGGCAGGCAGAAAGACCCCGGACAGCTTTACAGGAAGGAAAACACTCACTGAGCTGTCAGAGCAGAAAAATGCCCAATGATTCCGGCACAATAGGTGACAGAGAGAATATTCAGGGACGGAAGGGAAGACAATCAGTCAGGCTAGTGCCGGTAAGGCTTTGATGACTCTTCAACACAATCCAGGGTTACGTGCTGCCTGCCTTCACAACTTCCTCTAAAATCTACAGCAAAAAGCCCTGAACGCCACGGCCATGTGTCCTCGCTGACGCAGACAAGCAGACGTGATGCGAACCAGAGAGGAAGAAGGAAACCTGCGGCTTCTTAACTTTTCCCAGGTCCTTCTTCCTCAGAGGCTTTCCCTGATTGGCTGGTTTTCCTGAGGGGTTTACCGCTACCTGACATCCTGCTGCTCTTACCCTCCAGAAGTACTTCCTGTTGGCCTCTTTGGGGACGCTGTCTTTAGTGTAGATGTCTCCTCGCAGGGGACCGAAGCGGGTTCCCTGAGGAATGTACTCCTTGCTGAACACACCGGTCACCTGGGAAAAAACCAACAGAAATCATCATCATCATGGCGCGTGTTAATGTTTATTGACCACTGATGTTTATGTCACTGAGGCCGGCGGCCGGCGCCGTCAGCTCAGACAGCGCCGCTATAAGACTCCAACTGACCCACTTTCCCCACTGACGACTTAAACCAATGAAGAGACTTATACTTTCTCTGACCTACTCCACTGATCTCTGACCTGCTGCAGAGTCACCGACTCCTTAAGGAAACAACATTTCCAGAGAATTTGCTGACAGGTTGCTTCAGACACGGACTCTCTGCTGAGGGGAGGAGTCACAGTCCTCGGTTTCTGTTCAGCACGAGCCGCAGGAAGAACCGACTTCTCCGGAACAGACAGGAAACCTGTCCTGAGATGTCAGCGGACATCAGGAGACATTCCTGAAAGCCTGTCTGTCATTAACCTGGTGGGTTTTTTAGGAGAGGAAGTGGGGAGGCGGGGTCTGAGACGCCGCCGGCGCTCAGCACCTTCACCCTCATTGGTCACCTGAGAATTAAACCCGGCTTAGTTTTTCAAGGAAGCAGACCAGGAACTTCAGAAGTGAAGTATTTCTGGGCAGTTGGATGCCGGCTTGTGTGTGTGTGTGCGTATGGGGGGGGGGGTGAGTGTGTGTGTATGGGTGTGTGTGCGCGTGGGGGGGGTGAGTGTGTGTGTATGGGTGTGTGTGTGGGTGGGGGGGGGTGAGTGTGTGTGTATGGGTGTGTGTGTGGGTGGGGGGGGGTGAGTGTGTGTGTATGGGTGTGTGTGTGGGTGGGGGGGGGTGAGTGTGTGTGTATGGGTGTGTGTGTGGGTGGGGGGGGGTGAGTGTGTGTGTATGGGTGTGTGTGTGGGTGGGGGGGGGGTGAGTGTGTGTGTATGGGTGTGTGTGCGCGTGGGGGGGGTGAGTGTGTGTGTATGGGTGTGTGTGTGGGTGGGGGGGGGTGAGTGTGTGTCATCGTAAGGTGAGCTCGCTGTATGATGAACCAGTTTGACAGGGACATTGTAATTCGCCGCTGTTGTGTGACTAATGAGTTGTAGCGGCTGCTGAACTGTCGCTTCAGCTCAACCGCTTGTTCCACCAAGATGGCTCCACCAGGATGGGGGTGGGGGGGTGGGGGTAAAGGAAGACGGGGCTGGTGGGGGTGTCCTGCATGGAGCCACGCTCCCAGCCTCCTGAGGGCCTCCGTTTCCTCTCCAGCAGGTTGAAGCCTGCTGCATGGCCTCCTCACCCCTCCTCACCCCAACGAAAGTTAATCTTCTGGTTTTAAACCCAGTCCCCCCCCCTGCCCCCAACCCCACAGCCCCCCTTTGCCCAGATCCCCCCCGGCCCCTCATGGTACAGCCACCCGTTGCTGAAACCCCATCTGCCACGTGCCTGTGACTGATTTCCTGGTGCAAACAGCTTCCACTCTGAGCGCAGCTTTCCTGCTGATCCTCCTAATAACCCAACACACCTTTCCAAAGTTCAGCGCCGCGTCCCGCTGGAAGGAGCGGCTGAATGCTCACCATCATCACAGCAACAGGTGCAAAAAAGACCCCAGGGCTAGTTACTGATTCTCTAGTTGGGGTGATAAAGTTCCTGCACTAAACGTGAACGTTAAACATTATCGATTGCACATCAGCAAAGAGCCCAACAAGGAGATGGACCTTCCATGACTTCACAGTTTGATTTTATCTGCAGCAGCAGCGGCGGCGGCTGCAGGCAGAGGAGGAACAGATGAGAGTCTGAGAACTGCAGAAGAGGAACAGGAGCAGAAAGTGACGCCTTGGTGAGGACAAAAAAGGAAGGGGGCATTAACCACAGACTGAGTGTTGATACAGAACAAGTGAGTGTGACTCTCTGCTCCCTCTTCCTTTAAAGATAATGAATCTGTCCTCAGACACACTATAACAGCACAGCCCCGGTGCACCATGGGAGGCCTGAAACTGACCCAGGCCTGCTGGAGACACTCTGCTCTCCTCAGCTGCTGCGTGAGAGACGCTGCTGGTTCTGATGGTTCAATTCTATTCAGTTTATTTCTATAGCTCCAATTCACATCATGTCATCTCAGGTCACTTTCCAGTTCACCAGATCATCCAGTCAGATTGATTCAAAGTTTTCTATCTAAGGAAAACCAGCTGATTGCATCGACTCATTGACTCTTCAGCAATCCCTCACACTAAGCATGGTGTGTTTTGGTCCACAGCGGATGGCTGAATGAGATCATGTGAACCCAGAGCTGAAGCTGAAGCTGCCTTCATCTACAGCCACAGAGCTGAAGCTGAGCGCTGCTCTAAAACCTGCTGTAGCATGAAGCTGCTCAGCTCACAGCAGCTGACCTTACCTCGTTGTCCTCCCCGTAGTGGAAGGTGAGGTTTCTTGGTATGGAGGTCATTGCTTTGGGCAGACTGAAGCTTGGGTCCGACACCTGGTCCGGGACGATGTAGGTGCAGTTGAGGGCAAAGTCTGCATCCCTCCAGGAACTCACGTCTGACGGTGTGCTCTCCAGCTTCATGTTCCACAGGACTGTTGGACTTTGGATGATAGATTCAGACTTTGGTCTTTAGGTTTAGGTCTCGCCACTTTGGTGTGAGATTACTTTGGTTCTGCTGGGGGGGGGGGGGGGGGGGGGGTCCCTTCTTCAGCTCTGATGGTTAAAGCTCAAGATCTAGACAGACAGAAACAGAAGGTAGAGATTGCTGAATAGATTAGAGAGAACATCCAGAGAAACCTTTGAGATTGTAGGAATATCTGCTGCTTCCATCCATCCAACGCTCTGCATCAATAAACACAATAAAGAAAAACATCTTCTGACTTACCGTCACTCATTGGTTCAGCTGCTGGACCTTCATGTCTTTGGCATCATCATCATCATCATCATCATCCCCTGCCTGCCCAACCTTTGCTCTGGTTCATCTGGTTTCCCTTCAGCCTGTTGTCACCGTTTCAGCCTGACCAGATTCTCCTGATCCAGGACAGCGGCAACAGTTTTAGCTCGGTGTGCCGTCCAATCAGCAGCCGCCGTGGTCACATGATGAGCCGTCTGACACGCCGCTGCTGCTTTGGACAACAACACAGGGTGACGTGGTGCGGCTGAGCAGCAAGTGGTTGTTGTGATGAGTGCTTCCACGTGTCCACGCACGCGCGCACACAAAGAAGACGTCTTAATGAATGAATAAAGGAGCAGCAGATGGCTGGACTGGTGCCACTGGAAAACACTCAGGGACTTTTGCTTGGTTTGGCACTTAATGAGCAATCTGCTGCATCGCCCTGACCTACATCCTGCTCGCACACACCGCTCTGCTGGGATTCAGTCTGGGCAGGATGTTGGAGCAGAATGGCCGGCTTCACCTGTGCAGGTACAGGTGTTGGCCCAGGTCAGACTCCCCCCCCCCCCGGCTGGGTGCTGGGCCGGCAGCAGGGAGCAAACAAAGCTTTCCTGGCCTGCTGGTTGCAGCAGAAGTGACTCGTTCCTTTATGAACGTCGCTCCTCTTTGGCCCAGTTTCACAGACGTTAAAGTTTAGAAGCAGTAATGTTATAAAAGGGAAGCTCTGTGCTGCGGCCGCCAGAGAGAAGCGGCGGTAAATGGAAGCCATCATGCTGAATAACCTCTGAACACGTCTAGATGTGTTTCAGAGGCTCACCCTCCATCCCTCCCTCCATAACTTGGCTGACGGTAAATTGGCTGCCATATGGTGCGGCTGCCTTTCCAACATGCAGCTTTAGTGAGCGGTGTGGCATGGGGGGTTAAACCTGGAGGTAGGGCGGGGGGACAGGAGGATTTGGGCTCTTTCACTGACCCGCGCCTGGCTGGGCTAATTTCTCTAATTTGCAGACAGTCTGGGCTCAGGCTCAGAGGCTAAAGAGCCGTCGCTCCGGCACAGCGGGTCAGCCCACTCATGGCGCTCCTTGACACGTCGGGGACAAGCAAGAGTTCAGACTGACTTTTTCCATGAAGGGAATCCTCGCTGCTGGCGGGCCATGATCCAAGTAGGCCCAGAGCACAGAGCCGATGGGAGGGAGGCAGATGAGCTCAGAGGATCAGAGAAGGAAGACCTGAGGTCAGCTGTCTGAGACCAAATGATGCCACCTGCGCACCTGGCTGTTTTGTAACAGTCTGCTCTAGATCAGCACCAGTTGAAATGGTGGTTTTGCTCAGATGTCCGTTACAGAGCAGAGAAAGCAGCCGGCTGCTCGCCAACATACCCGAGTCGTTCCAATCTTAGAGGCAGATGTTATTTGTTCCTTTGCTGCTCTGGTTTTTTATCTCAGAACTCAATCCACTCCTGTTTCTATGCGCCTTGTTCCCATTAAAACCAACAGACTGAACTGGCTGTGTGCAAACATGACAGTCAGCGTTTGGCTGCATATTTAATGCATTAACACATCAAACAATCTCACAACAAACCCTGCAACAGCTGCGCTTCTCAGCGGCGCACCTGGACACGAAAAAAACTAAACGCTGCCTGGTTCAGTCTGTCACAAACACCCAGTTTCTACCAGACCTAGAGATTCATCCAACAGAAGCTGTCCGACAGCACGGCTTAGGCTAAAGGAAGTCCCCGGCATGTGTCAGTCAGCAAAGGGTCGGTAAACGTTTGGACGTCCAGGAACCACAGAGAGAACCATCATTCACACATGAGGAAGACATGGAACAGCGGAGAACGTCCCACGACTGGGACATACGCCGAAACCAAGAGGTCAGCAGTGGGAGGTCAGAGAAGGAACCAGAAACACTCGTTAAGCCCTTGGTTCCCCGAGTTAAAGTCCTGGGTTTCAGACTCTGGCCTCCATCCAAGGCCAGAACCTCAGCTGAACGTCACACCTGCGGTTAAACATGGCGGTGATCTAATCTTCGCTGCTGCCATGAACGTCCTGAAGAAGCTGGATGTGACGAAACGTCCACAGCTGTTGATTGGTCGATGGAGGACCAAAGCTCACTGGGTCCACTAATAAAGGTGTCTGAATGGCCTAGTCAAAGTCCAGATCTATATCTGGTTTAGAGGCTGTAGCTGGAGCTGAAACAGCCTGTTCCAGATGGATGGATGACGGACGGACGGACAGATTCAATAACATCTAGGTGTATTTACGATATAAATCGATATAAAACGTGTCCTTTATCAGGGCCTGATCGGTTTGGCCCTCAGCTCGCAGCTTTGTCCCGTTCTCTGATGCAATCTTTGATAACTTGGGATTTTTCCTGAGACTGAGTTTAACCTTGTTCCTTTCCCTGACTGGAGCATCCATGGATCAGACTTTGTTTTGCTGTTTCAGGGAAACCCAGAAACCTCCATGAAATCATCCTGGAGCTCCGCTTCCTTAGAACTGCTGTTTTTATAGCTGCTCACCAGCATCGTATGTTCAGCAGAAACTGAAGGCATGCTGCACATGTGATGCACCTGCTGAGGAGTCACCCGTGCAAGCACTTCCTGTTAGCAGGAGAGAGCATCACTCAGCTGGAAGCAACATGTTCAGGTTTGATGTGCAGCTCGAGGCCACAGGCTGATAGTTTGGATTATCAATCTGTGCTGCAGTAATCTGTCATCTCAGCTTTCTACAGACGGAAGATGTTGCATTTAGCGGCCATGATTGAGCTCAAACTTTGGACAGTAGACCTGCAATAATCCACTTTATCCCAGATTGATAAAGCTAGCTGCGCTGCAGCGCCTACATCAGCACCCATCAGCACTGGTCCAGGTTCCACAGCCAGGATGAAGGCCATGTTCTCCCTTCTAAGAGAGAGTTGGACTAATTTAAACATTTGGATTCTTCTTTAATCAGTTTTAGGATTATTATAATCTCTAATTTCACCTCAAATCTTTCCTAAGCAGCATCAAAGCCCAGCTGAGCTCCTTTCATCCTGAGTTTAACTACAAATGTTCGTTTATGGCCTCCAAGGTTCTGTGGGGAACATAAGAGAACAATCATCATCATCATTGCCACTGCCACTCTGGGTCCCTGAGCCAGACCCTTAACCCCACACTGCTCCCCAGGCGCCGCAGAATGGCAGCCCGCTGCTCCCTGAGGGGAGGGGGTTAGATGCAGAGAGGGGAGTTTGTTGCTCTGTACTGCTGACGGTGGGATGAGAATAAAACGCTGGAAAAGTCATGAAGACCAAAGAACCCAGCAGACGTTCCTGTTAAAGCAGGATTAGGTTCTATAGATTAGATTATAGATTAGATTATAGATTAGATTAGGTTCTGATGGACATGGAGAGGATTCTGCGGGACAGGAATCCAGGTCAGAGTAGATGGAGGATGGATGGAGCTGAATCCAGAACCATCCTTCCTGCAGAAGACCTGAGACTGATGGAGGTTCAGCAGGAAGAACCGGTCAGAGAGCAGATTACAGCAGGTCTACCGGTTAGAACGGCCTAGTCAAAGTTCAGACAGAAATCCAATGAAAATCTTTGGCATTAGGAGCACAGAGAGGTTTGGTTTGGAGCAGAACATCCATAACTGAAGCAACATTTTACAATGTTGGAAAGAACCTCAGCAGAACCTGAGGGCATAAATTTCTCAACCAGCACAGAAAGTCCTGTTTGCTGCTGATCAAACAGCAGAAACGGTTCCAGTGAGAGCAGAAGGAGAATTAGTCACCATGCTGTTTTACACGCTGATCGGCCATAAACATGCGCTGACTTTTAGTCATGCTGTGGGACAGCAGACTGGGCCAGTCTGTCAACCTTTCAGCTCTCAAATGTAGATAAATGATGCAGCTTTGTGGAAATATGAAGCAGAGTTTCAGCTCAGCTTCATATTTCCACCTTTAGGGATTCGACCAGGCTGCTAAAATAAGGCTGAAACCCTTTGGTGTAGAACAGACCAATCAGAGCACAGGAGGCGGGACCATAATGCAACAGCTCTTCTCTTCGCTACAACAGTCCGAACTGCAGCTTCAACAGAGCAGAGTTTGAATCTACGCCCTTTATTATGTCGCATTTAGGAGCAGTTTATATCGTTAAACGGCTGGAAGAGCCTTCCTGGTTTCTATTTTATAAATCTTTGCCTTTCAGCCGTCAGTATCTAATTATTTCTAAACCAAATCTATCAGTCCTGAAAGCTTCCTTCCAGACTGCCTGACATGGAGTCAGTCAGACTGAACTGTCCAGCGTAGACCCCTCCCCCCTCCATAGACGGATGGAATAAGACTTAGATTTAGACAAACTTTATTTTCATTTTGCTTTTAGCGAATAATCATTTAAAGAGTAACTTTTAGCCACTAGGAGTTTGACCTCTGAGCTGTAGGTGCAGCGCCCCTGCAGGCCACTGGCAGCACTGCACTGTCTGTAAATGAACCAGTCTCCCTGGGTGTTCTGGTTCTGGTATCAGACCAGTTTGGACCATCAAACTTCCAGATCAACACGTGTTTCTGCTCCAAATGTTTACATTTGATCACTTTATAAAATGTTTTTTCTTTTGTTTTGCGGCACTAGAGGCTCGTTTTCCCACAGTAGGCTGACAGTGTTAGGATTCCAGTTTTTATGAGCGACATGCGGGAAAGGACCACAGGCCAGACTCGGACCCGGGTCGGTCGCGTCCAGGACTAAGGCCTCCATACATGTGCGGCTAACCGCTGCACCACCTGCTCACCGACTGTACAAACGTGATCTTATTCTGTAAAAACTCTGTGTACAAAATGACAATAAAAGTTGTCTAATCTTAAGTCACCAGACTTGAAGGCGGAGTTTCGTTCTTTCACTGGTTTCCGACGCTCCGATCACATGTGCCCCCCCCCCTGCAGCTAATTTCCCTGAGAACATCTGGAGGTGACCTCCTGCCATCCAGCTGCTGCAGTAAACAGTAAACAGCTTCAGGTCTTTGGCTGAAAACAGGATAATCTGCATCGTAAATCATCAGGATATCAGTCATCAATCGTGTTGTTTACCGAGTCTGACCAGATTAAGCTCCCAGCAGATCCTTTTAACCCAGATGATAATCTGCCCAGATTACAGAGCAGAAATATGGAAAAATCACCATTGATTAAATATTTGTTTTTTTTAAGAGCCACAATGTAAAACTCTTCATTCCTCTCAGACTGTCCCTCATTTCATCTCAGATTTCAGATACTTTGCTGGATTTTATTTGATAAAACAAACTAGTGCATCATTAAATTTAACATTAAGTTTTACTAAATGATTTAGCTTCAAAGCTGTAGGCCAGTTATGGAGCAGAACTATCACTGCAGAGCTCCCTGAATAGCATGGCGGTGGCAGCATCATGCTGTGGTGATGCCTTGGCAGTGATATCTGATGTTGTCCTTTCACCTGCAGGTTCTACAGAGTTCTGCCTGAATACAGATACAGGCCGCACTTTTCAGATGCTTTGTCACATGAGATCCACTCAGCTTCCCAAAGACAGGAAATGTCCGCCTGTCCGGGTGACTCGTGTCTGACGAGTCCCTAGAAGGAGACATTTTTCCATCTTCGCCTCCATTCTGGGCCTTCAAAGGAACAACAGCCGTGGGAGGTGAACTCCTCCTTCTGAACGCTCCTCACTCAGAGGAGGTGAAGACGACTTCAGTCGAGGAAAACAGTCCCGCCTCCATGTGTGGGAAATCTATAAATCAAACATAATCCACATTAGATTGGGAAAAAACAGGCGCTTAAGGTTAATCTCCATAAACACGTTGCTTTAAACACCCCCCCCCCAATAAACAGGTTTCCTGTAGCCAGAAGGAGGAGGAAGGAGCTCCCATCATGGCTCAGCTCCAAGCTGCTGGTTACTTCTGAGAAAGTTGTGGGTCTGAACCCTGAGAGGAGGTGAAGGCGTCTCTCCTCTCACCAGAGGAGCCATTATTAACAGCATTACATCATCCAGCGCCTCCTCCTCTCCTCCTTCTCTTTAAAGCTGCAGCTGATCCCAATCCTGCTCTTTTCAGAGTCAGGAAGCTTTGGGGGATTTTTCTGCACAGAAAGACATGAAATCTGCAGCAATGATTAAAGAATCTGCAGGTTGGTGTTTCTCTGCAGCCAGCGGCTCCCTGCACACCCGGCCTCTGGAGCGGATCTAGACAAGCGGCTCCCTGCACACCCGGCCTCTGGAGCGGATCTAGACAAGCGGCTCCCTGCACACCCGGCCTCTGGAGCGGATCTAGACAAGCGGCTCCCTGCACACCCGGCCTCTGGAGCGGATCTAGACAAGCGGCTCCCTGCACACCCGGCCTCTGGAGCGGATCTAGACAAGCGGCTCCCTGCACACCCGGCCTCTGGAGCGGATCTAGACAAGCGGCTCCCTGCACACCCGGCCTCTGGAGCGGATCTAGACAAGCGGCTCCCTGCACACCCGGCCTCTGGAGCGGATCTAGACAAGCGGCTCCCTGCACACCCGGCCTCTGGAGCGGATCTAGACAAGCGGCTCCCTGCACACCCGGCCTCTGGAGCGGATCTAGACAAGCGGCTCCCTGCACACCCGGCCTCTGGAGCAGATCTAGACAAGCTTCTCTGACCCCTGCCCTCCCTCTCAGTTTGCTGCACGCCTGCTTATCCTAACGAGGCTCTTGTGAAGTGAGAACTCACCAAATGCCACAAGCAGCAGAGCTGCAGCTCAGAGTTTCTCAGAGTCTGAGCGCCGCAGACCAAAATAACCCGTCATTTTCACACCTCCTCTGAGATGCATGCCATCACAGAAGAGGAAGGAAGGAGACGGACCGGCCTCAACAACAACATCCTCATCCTCATCATCATCATCATCATCATCATCATCTAAGCGCTCTAATGTCATCGACTTCTCTGAGAAGTTTCAGCCACCATGATTGGCCTCAGAGCGCCGTTCAATCAGAGGTCAAACAGCGTCTGTCATCCAACGTTCTTCTCTTCCTCTGAGGACATTTTCCTTTTCTGTCTGCTGTGAAATGTATCACCATTCTCACCATTCTCACCATTCTCACCATTCTCACCATTCTCACCATTCTCACCATCATCACCATCATCACCATTCTCACCATTCTCACCATTCTCACCATTCTCACCATCATCACCATCACCATTCTCACCATTCTCACCATTCTCACCATTCTCACCATTCTCACCATTCTCACCATCATCACCATCATCACCATTCTCACCATTCTCACCATTCTCACCATTCTCACCATTCTCACCATTCTCACCATCATCACCATCATCACCATTCTCACCATTCTCACCATTCTCACCATTCTCACCATTCTCACCATCATCACCATCATCACCATTCTCACCATCATCACCATCAGCAGCAGATCAGGCGAGGCTGAGATTCTCTCAGCTCAAACTTGTGAACGTTTCTGGTGCAGCAGAAGAAGAACGTGCTGCAGATTAACAGTCACATCACTTTGATTTCAGATTTATTCTGCTTGTTTTCACCATCAGGTGGAGATCACTGTGGAGAACCCAGTTAACCTGAAGGTTCTGATGGTTCTGATGGTTCTGATGGTACCAGAACCTAAACACAGGAAGCTCTCCGTGGGTTGGACTCATTCAGAGCTCAGAGCAGAGAAGCAGTCAGCAGGAGGAATTACATGATGCTGCAGCACAGAACCGCACAGGAGACATTCCACAGGACACCTTCCACAGGAGACCTTCCACAGGAGACCTTCAACAGGAGACCTTCCACAGGAGACCTTCCACAGGAGACATTCCACAGGACACCTTCCACAGGAGACCTTCCACAGGAGACCTTCCACAGGAGACGTTCAACAGGAGACCTTCCACAGGAGACCTTCCACAGGAGACCTTCCACAGGAGACCTTCCACAGGAGACCTTCCACAGGAGACGTTCAACAGGAGACCTTCCACAGGAGACCTTCCACAGGACACCTTCCACAGGAGACCTTCCACAGGAGACCTTCCACAGGAGACGTTCAACAGGAGACCTTCCACAGGAGACCTTCCACAGGAGACATTCCACAGGACACCTTCCACAGGAGACCTTCAACAGGAGACCTTCTACAGGACACCTTCCACAGGAGACCTTCAACAGGAGACCTTCAACAGGAGACCTTCTACAGGACACCTTCCACAGGAGACCTTCAACAGGAGACCTTCCACAGGAGACCTTCTACAGGACACCTTCCACAGGAGACCTTCCACAGGAGACCTTCTACAGGACACCTTCCACAGGAGACCTTCAACAGGAGACCTTCAACAGGAGACCTTCTACAGGACACCTTCCACAGGAGACCTTCAACAGGAGACCTTCCACAGGAGACCTTCAACAGGAGACCTTCCACAGGAGACCTTCCACAGGAGACCTTCTACAGGACACCTTCCACAGGAGACCTTCCACAGGACACCTTCCACAGGAGACCTTCCACAGGAGACCTTCCACAGGAGACCTTCCACAGGAGACCTTCTACAGGACACCTTCCACAGGAGACCTTCCACAGGAGACCTTCTACAGGACACCTTCCACAGGAGACCTTCCACAGGAGACCTTCCACAGGAGACCTTCTACAGGACACCTTCCACAGGAGACCTTCAACAGGAGACCTTCAACAGGAGACCTTCAACAGGAGACCTTCAACAGGAGACCTTCAACAGGAGACCTTCTACAGGACACCTTCCACAGGAGACCTTCAACAGGAGACCTTCCACATGAGACCTTCTACAGGACACCTTCCACAGGAGACCTTCAACAGGAGACCTTCAACAGGAGACCTTCTACAGGACACCTTCCACAGGAGACCTTCCACAGGAGACCTTCCACAGGAGACCTTCCACAGGAGACCTTCTACAGGACACCTTCCACAGGAGACCTTCAACGGGAGACCTTCCACAGGAGACCTTCTACAGGAGACCTTCCACAGGAGACCTTCTACAGGACACCTTCCACAGGAGACCTTCCACAGGAGACCTTCCACAGGAGACCTTCCACAGGACACATTCCACAGGACACCTTCCACAGGAGACCTTCCACAGGAGACCTTCCACAGGACACCTTCCACAGGAGACCTTCCACAGGAGACCTTCCAATGGAGACCTTCCACAGGAGACCTTCTACAGGACACCTTCCACAGGAGACCTTCCAATGGAGACCTTCCACAGGAGACCTTCTACAGGACACCTTCCACAGGAGACCTTCCACAGGAGACATTCCACAGGACACCTTCCACAGGAGACCTTCAACAGGAGACCTTCAACAGGAGACCTTCTACAGGACACCTTCCACAGGAGACCTTCCACAGGAGACCTTCCACAGGAGACCTTCTACAGGAGACCTTCCAATGGAGACCTTCCACAGGAGACCTTCCACAGGAGACCTTCAACAGGAGACCTTCAACAGGAGACCTTCTACAGGACACCTTCCACAGGAGACCTTCCACAGGAGACCTTCCACAGGAGACCTTCTACAGGAGACCTTCAAATGGAGACCTTCTACAGGAGACCTTCTACAGGACACATTCCACAGGACACCTTCCACAGGAGACCTTCTACAGGACACCTTCCACAGGAGACCTTCCACAGGAGACCTTCCACAGGAGACATTCCACAGGACACCTTCCACAGGAGACCTTCAACAGGAGACCTTCAACAGGAGACCTTCAACAGGAGACCTTCTACAGGACACCTTCCACAGGAGACCTTCCACAGGAGACCTTCCACAGGAGACCTTCTACAGGACACCTTCCACAGGAGACCTTCAACAGGAGACCTTCCACAGGAGACCTTCCACAGGAGACCTTCCACAGGAGACCTTCTACAGGACACCTTCCACAGGAGACCTTCCACAGGAGACCTTCCACAGGAGACATTCCACAGGACACCTTCCACAGGAGACCTTCTACAGGACACCTTCCACAGGAGACCTTCCACAGGAGACCTTCCACAGGACACATTCCACAGGACACCTTCCACAGGAGACCTTCCACAGGAGACCTTCCACAGGACACCTTCCACAGGAGACCTTCCACAGGAGACCTTCCAATGGAGACCTTCCACAGGAGACCTTCTACAGGACACCTTCCACAGGAGACCTTCCAATGGAGACCTTCCACAGGAGACCTTCTACAGGACACCTTCCACAGGAGACATTCCACAGGAGACCTTCCACAGGAGACCTTCTACAGGACACCTTCCACAGGAGACCTTACAAAGGACACCTTCCACAGGAGACCTTCCACAGGAGACCTACCACAGGAGACCTTCTACAGGAGACCTTCCACAGGAGACATTCCACAGGACACCTTCCACAGGAGACCTTCCACAGGAGACCTTCCACAGGAGACCTTCTACAGGAGACCTTCCACAGGAGACATTCCACAGGACACCTTCCACAGGAGACCTTCTACAGGACACCTTCCACAGGAGACCTTCCACAGGAGACCTTCCACAGGAGACCTTCCACAGGAGACCTTCCACAGGAGACCTTCCACAGGACACATTCCACAGGACACATTCCACAGGACACCTTCCACAGGAGACCTTCCACAGGAGACCTTCCACAGGACACCTTCCACAGGAGACCTTCCACAGGAGACCTTCCAATGGAGACCTTCCACAGGAGACCTTCTACAGGACACCTTCCACAGGAGACCTTCCAATGGAGACCTTCCACAGGAGACCTTCTACAGGACACCTTCCACAGGAGACATTCCACAGGAGACCTTCCACAGGACACCTTCAACAGGAGACCTTCCACAGGAGACATTCCACAGGACACATTCCACAGGACACATTCCACAGGACACCTTCCACAGGACACCTTCCACAGGAGACCTTCCACAGGAGACCTTCCACAGGAGACCTTCTACAGGACACCTTCCACAGGAGACCTTCCACAGGACACCTTCCACAGGAGACCTTCCACAGGAGACATTCCACAGGACACCTTCCACAGTAGACCTTCCACAGGAGACCTTCCACAGGACACATTCCACAGGAGACATTCCACAGGAGACATTCCACAGGACACCTTCCACAGGACACCTTCCACAGGAGACCTTCTACAGGACACCTTCCACAGGAGACATTCCACAGGACACCTTCCACAGGAGACATTCCACAGGAGACATTCCACAGGACACCTTCCACAGGAGACCTTCCACAGGAGACATTCCACAGGACACCTTCCACAGGACACCTTCCACAGGAGACCTTCTACAGGACACCTTCCACAGGAGACATTCCACAGGAGACCTTCCACAGGAGACATTCCACAGGAGACATTCCACAGGACACCTTCCACAGGACACCTTCCACAGGACACCTTCCACAGGAGACATCTCACAGGACACCTTCCACAGGAGACATTCCACAGGACACCTTCCACAGGAGACATTCCACAGGAGACATTCCACAGGAGACATTCCACAGGGTCTCCACAGAGTATCCATCCATCCATCCATCCATCCATCATCCATCCATCCATCCATCCATCCATCCATCCATCCATCATCCATCCATCCATCCATCCATCCATCATCCATCCATCCATCCATCCATCATCCATCCATCATCCATCCATCCATCCATCATCCATCCATCCATCCATCCATCCATCCATCATCCATCCATCCATCCATCCATCCATCCATCCATCATCCATCCATCCATCCATCCATCATCCATCCATCCATCCATCCATCCATCCATCCATCATCCATCCATCATCCATCCATCCATCATCCATCCATCCATCCATCCATCATCCATCCATCCATCCATCCATCCATCCATCCATCATCCATCATCCATCCATCCATCCATCCATCCATCCATCCATCCATCCATCCATCATCCATCCATCCATCCATCCATCATCCATCCATCCATCCATCCATCATCCATCCATCCATCCATCCATCCATCCATCCATCCATCCATCCATCCATCCATCCATCATCCATCCATCATCCATCCATCCATCATCCATCCATCCATCCATCATCCATCCATCCATCCATCCATCCATCCATCCATCCATCTGAATTTTTAGATGAGTTTTCAGAGTTCCTTTCTGATTTGGTATTAAATACTGACAGGGTCATCATAGTGGGAGATTTTAACATCCATGCTGACATTGAAGGCGATAGCTTAAGAGCAGCCTTTAATGCTATCTTAGACACTATTGGCTTTGTTCAAAATGTGAATAGTCCCACACATTCTCATCTTCATACTTTGGATCTTGTGCTGACATACGGCATAGAATGTGAAGAAATAACAGTATTTCCTCACAACCCTGTCCTCTCTGACCACTTTCTAATAACCTTCAGGATTACTTTAACAGAGTTCTCCTCCCCCAAAAGAAGGTTCCATTTTAGTAGATCTTTATCAGATAGTGCAGTTATACATTTTAAAGAATCTGCTTCACTTTCTCTCTCCTCTGTGTCGCTGAGCAGTGCTGCAGAGTGCTAAAGCATAGCTTATTCCCCTTCACAGGTTGATGATGTTGTTGATGGGGTTGCTAGTTCTCTGCGTATTGCCTTAGACAACGCAGCTCCTTTGAAAATGAAAACAGTTAAAAATAGAAAGCTTGCTCCTTGGTTTAATGCAGAGCTGCGTACTTTGAAGCAAAATGCTAGGAAACTGCAGAGAAAATAATCCTATATTTTTTTTTATATAGTTGCCAAACTCACCCAGAGCCATAGCTCTGTTGAACCGTCCATACCACCTGCTCTTAGCAGCAATGATTTTATGGGATTCTTTATAAATAAGATTTATTCTATTAAAAATAAGATCATTAGCACTCCTATATCTACAAGTGGTTTGTCTCGGGAAGGTGAGGCTGCATCTGAGGTAGTCATGGAATCTGAACCGGGTTTAGGCTGCTATGATCCAGTAGAGTAGAATAGAATAGAATAGAATAGAAAATAATTCAATAATTCTGGAGCATGGGTGGCAAAGGAAAAAGCAAACATGTACTTACATTAATAGAACATTTAGGAAATAGCAGATGATAATTAGTAAAGATCTGAATCAGAAGAGATAAAGAATAAAGGATGCATCAGTAAAACCCAGATTGAAGGAAGTACTTAGTTAGAGTCAGAAAAAGGCTAAACATGTAGATCACTAACCCTGACAGCAGGGAGGTAATATCAGCTACTGGGTTTGTTGGGAGCAGTGGTTATTATCTGCTGCTGAGAGGGAGGATCTGTGATAACGCTCCTAATGGGCACCAAGGGTGCAGCTCTCACAGCTGAATAGATCTCCAGATCATGGCAGCATCAGAGAAGCATTAAAGTCTGGAGTCCTGGACTGGAACACGTGTGTGTGTGTGGGGGGGGGGGTATCCTCCATTGTGGGGACTTCTATGGACATGTGAGGACATTCAGCTGGTCCCTATAAGGTAAAGTCCTGATGGGTTGGTAACACCCCCCATTCAACATTAAGACCTCTGTAGCCAATCCAGGAGGAGGGAGTTTCCATCCATCATCTCTGAACCTAACAGACCCCCCCCCCCCCCCCCCCCCCCCAACCACTAATTAGCAGATATCTCTATTGATCCACCTGGATTTGGTGCTGAAATCCCCTCCTCTGTCTCCCAGACAGATCTAGACTAAAGTCCTCATGGGGGGGGGATACTCTGGAGTCTAGACAGTTCAGGAAAATCCTCAGACTGGAACTCCTGGAATCAGGTGAGGAGAGTTGGTGATGACCTGCTGGCTCCAGGGTGAGATCAGACTCTCCTCCTCCTCCTCCTCCTCCTCCTCCTCCTCCTCCTCCTCCTCCTCCTCCTCCTCCTCCTCCTCCTCCTCCTCCTCAGCCATTGGTTTCTCTGACCCCAATCCTCCCTCCTCTACCTCCCACCTTTTCGCCGCCCCACCTCCTTCTGCAATTCATCACTTTGACCTAAATCTTCTCACTTAATCTTCTTCTTCTGCTTCTCCTTGTCTTCTGGATAACAATCAGACGCTAATTGTCTTAATCTGACGGGTCCCTTATTGTCCTCAGGACTCCAGGCGTGCTGTGGAACAATAACATTAGTCCCCGATCGATACGGGGCGTCAGGCCGCAGCGCTGATGGTTGATGATGAGGTGGAGCTGCAGATGAATTCATCAGCTTCAGAGGCTGAGATGATAAATAACAGGTTTATATCTGTAAAATAATCTGAGATGTGGAGCACTTCTGGATTACATCCAGTTTGATGTAAACACCTTTTTAAATCTGTTTGAATCAAACAATCTGCAGCACTTTCAGTCACATGAGGCCAAGATATTAGCTTAGCGGAGCCATAAGTCCAGGATCAGGCCGAGGTTAGCGGCTGATTAGTGTCTGATGCTGAAATGATAAGCAGCAGTATGATGAAAACATCCAGAACAATAAGGGATTAGATGTCAGCTGCACCATCTGGAGGGCAGCAGATCCCGTAAATAACGCTGCTCACTTCTCTCGCAGCGCGTGGCGTGTTTTCCTCTGACAACCAGCGGCGTGTTTGGAAACTGAAACCTTTCGGTAGAAAATCTCTCTCTGGTTTCTCTCCTCAGCAGGTTGACGGTTTTCGGCCCCTCCTCGGCGTCTCAGCGGGGGAGTCTGCAGTCACAGGACTCCGTCTGACTGCTGTAATCTGACTTGGCTAATCTCATCTCAGCGCTGCCAAATTACCTGGGTGTCTCCAGCCAATTAGAGCCCATCTGCAGGCGGGGCCACGGTGGGGCTCTGCAGGGGCCCAGAGGGCCCTGAGAGTTCAGGGAAGGCTCCACTTTCATTCCAAACCTGCTGTAACCATCAGTCTACAGACATGATGAGGAGACGCAGATTATATAACATTTGTCTTTAACCCTTCAGCGAGGACGTCCTCTGCAGAGACGTCCTTCTGACCCTGAGCTGGAGAGCAGGGGCCACGCAGCAGATTCATGAAGTGGTTGCAGACCAGCCAGCGTCTCTGAAAGCAGGACTTCAGTCCGTCTGCTGAATGACGGCAGCAATGGCCGCCAAACAGCAACTGCTGCTACCTGGGGAAGGAGGCCGGCTCACCTCCAAACCTTTTTAGAATAATATCAATATTCACCTTCAAAACATCTAAATTTAAACCTTCCTTCTTTGACTTGGTTCTGGTTCTGGTTCTGGTTCGGACCCGTTAGCGGACTCAGCAGCTTGCATGAGACTAAACTACCTGGCAACAGAATGATGACATCAGAGGTAAATAAACTGGAAGATGGGCCTTCGACAGCTTGGTTCTCATCAACTTAATCACCTCAGCTAAATTAGTTTGAAATTAGCCCCCCCCGGCAGTCGTTTTCACAGCTTTATGGATTAGACAGATTACTCGTCTGAAACTCTGGCTTTCCATCCCCCCAGTGTGGACAGGAACCTAAAGCAGGGGCCTCTCAGGTTCTAGGAAACCTTTTTAGTGTAGACTCTGTTCTTGCTGAGTCATGGTTCTTCTTCATCAGGTGTTTCATGTCATCATTTTAAACGACTGAGCAGGAAGAAACATGATCAGGAACTAAAATGAGGAAAAAGTTTTTCAGTTTTAACCAAAACATGTAGACTGGATGTAGAGAACAGACTGGATGTAGAGAACATACTGGATGTAGAGAACAGACTGGATGTAGAGAACAGACTGGATGTAGAGAACAGTCTGGATGTAGAGAACAGACTGGATGTAGAGAACAGACTGGATGTAGAGAACAGACTGGATGTAGAGAACAGACTGGAAGTAGAGAACAGACTGGATGTAGAGAACATACTGGATGTAGACTGGATGTAGAGAACAGACTGGATGTAGAGAACAGTCTGGATGTAGAGAACAGACTGGATGTAGACTGGATGTAGAGAACAGACTGGATGTAGAGAACAGACTGGAAGTAGAGAACAGACTGGATGTAGACTGGATGTAGAGAACAGACTGGATGTAGAGAACATACTGGATGTAGACTGGATGTAGAGAACAGACTGGATGTAGAGAACAGTCTGGATGTAGAGAACAGACTGGATGTAGAGAACATACTGGATGTAGACTGGATGTAGAGAACAGACTGGATGTAGAGAACAGTCTGGATGTAGAGAACAGACTGGATGTAGAGAACAGACTGGATGTAGAGAACAGACTGGATGTAGAGAACAGACTGGATGTAGAGAACAGACTGGAAGTAGAGAACAGACTGGATGTAGAGAACATACTGGATGTAGACTGGATGTAGAGAACAGACTGGATGTAGAGAACAGACTGGATGTAGACTGGATGTAGAGAACAGACTGGATGTAGACTGGATGTAGAGAACAGACTGGATGTAGAGAACAGACTGGAAGTAGAGAACAGACTGGATGTAGAGAACATACTGGATGTAGACTGGATGTAGAGAACAGACTGGATGTAGAGAACAGTCTGGATGTAGAGAACAGACTGGATGTAGACTGGATGTAGAGAACAGACTGGATGTAGAGAACAGACTGGAAGTAGAGAACAGACTGGATGTAGAGAACATACTGGATGTAGACTGGATGTAGAGAACAGACTGGATGTAGAGAACAGACTGGATGTAGAGAACAGACTGGATGTAGAGAACAGACTGGATGTAGACTGGATGTAGAGAACAGACTGGATGTAGAGAACAGTCTGGATGTAGACTGGATGTAGAGAACAGTCTGGATGTAGAGAACAGTCTGGATGTAGAGAACAGACTGGATGTAGAGAACAGACTGGATGTAGAGAACAGACTGGATGTAGAGAACAGTCTGGATGTAGAGAACAGACTGGATGTAGAGAACAGTCTGGATGTAGACTGGAAGTAGAGAACAGACTGGATGTAGAGAACAGACTGGATGTAGACTGGATGTAGAGAACAGACTGGATGTAGAGAACAGTCTGGATGTAGAGAACAGACTGGATGTAGACTGGATGTAGAGAACAGACTGGATGCAGAGAACAGTCTGGATGTAGAGAACAGACTGGATGTAGACTGGATGTAGAGAACAGACTGGATGTAGAGAACAGACTGTATGCAGAGAACAGTCTGGATGTAGACTGGATGTAGAGAACAGTCTGGATGTAGAGAACAGTCTGGATGTAGACTGGATGCAGAGAACAGTCTGGATGTAGACTGGATGCAGAGAACAGACTGAATTTAGAGAACAGTCTGGATGTAGACTGGATGTAGAGAACAGTCTGGATGTAGAGAAAAGTCTGGATGTAGACTGGATGTAGAGAACAGTCTGGGTGTAGACTGGATGTAGAGAACAGACTGGATGTAGACTGGATGTAGAGAACAGACTGGATGTAGAGAACAGACTGGAAGTAGAGAACAGACTGGATGCAGAGAACAGTCTGGATGTAGACTGGATGTAGAGAACAATCTGGATGTAGACTGGATTTAGAGAACAGACTGAATTTAGAGAACAGTCTGGATGTAGACTGGATGTAGAGAACAGACTGGATGTAGACTGGATGTAGAGAACAGTCTGGATGTAGACTGGATGTAGAGAACAGTCTGGATGTAGAGAACAGACTGGATGTAGACTGGATGTAGAGAACAGTCTGGATGTAGACTGGATGTAGAGAACAGACTGGATGTAGACTGGATGTAGAGAACAGACTGGATGTAGACTGGATGTAGAGAACAGACTGGATGTAGAGAACAGACTGGAAGTAGAGAACAGACTGGATGTAGAGAACAGTCTGGATGTAGAGAACATTCTGGATGTAGACTGGATGTAGACTGGATGTAGAGAACAGACTGGATGTAGACTGGATGTAGAGAACAGACTGGATGTAGAGAACAGACTGGAAGTAGAGAACAGACTGGATGCAGAGAACAGTCTGGATGTAGACTGGATGTAGAGAACAGTCTGGATGTAGAGAACAGACTGGATGTAGACTGGATGTAGAGAACAGTCTGGATGTAGACTGGATGTAGAGAACAGACTGGATGTAGACTGGATGTAGAGAACAGACTGGATGTAGACTGGATGTAGAGAACAGACTGGATGTAGAGAACAGACTGGAAGTAGAGAACAGACTGGATGTAGAGAACAGTCTGGATGTAGAGAACATTCTGGATGTAGACTGGATGCAGAGAACAGTCTGGATGTAGACTGGATGTAGAGAACAGACTGGATGTAGACTGGATGTAGAGAACAGACTGGATGTAGAGAACAGACTGGATGCAGAGAACATTCTGGATGTAGACTGGATGCAGAGAACAGTCTGGATGTAGACTGGATGCAGAGAACAGACTGAATTTAGAGAACAGTCTGGATGTAGACTGGATGTCAGCTGGTTTTCAGTCTGAGCTATCAGAGCTCATCTGGATGAAAACAAATTAAACTAATTAAGTCAGTCTGTCTATAATATTTGTTCACAACTCATCCAGTTTAAATGTGATTCTAAGGGAGTTACTCAGAGGAGCTCCAGGTTTATAAATAAAGGTTTATAAAGGATTTTATTTTGTATTTGTTTCAATTTCTTACTAATTTCCAGGCAACACATTTATGTTTCTTTTTCTATTTTAGATAGAAAGAATAAAATATCTAAGAATTAAATGCTCAAATTAAAACATTAAGTAAAATAGTTGTCTCTGTCATCTAGACACTGCAGCAGATTATTGCTGATTATTTTTCAAAGGTTTGGGTCTAATCTGCTCTGATCTAGTGAGGACTTAGATCAGGAAACTATAGGGACTTTCTAATGAGTAATGAGGACCACCTCCGGACGTTAGATGTGGACAGACCTCCAGATGTTTGGGAAGCGTCCACCGCGTCCTGAGGAGGACATCAAGCAGGCAGACTGTCCCTCCTCCCACCCTGAACATCCCGGGGGAAGGATGGAGTCTCCCCAGCAGCAGTTTCCTCTAGCAGCCTAGTCAAAGTTCAGACTGCATGGTTTGTGGTCCGGCCTCCAACATGTGGGAACCTTTACAGCAAACCCCCCCTCAGCGCTGCTGGGGGTCATGACCTCTTCTCATTATCGGCCGCGGGGCGTAAATCCATCCATCGATTATTGAAATCATTGTTTTTAAAGAGTTTTCTGTATTTTATCAAGTTTTCTTTGACCACATGTCTGATGATCTGAAAGGAAAGGAAGCAGGAGTTTGGGGCGAGAACACAGAGGAACCTGCGGCAGATCCATCAGTCATGCTGTGGGCCTCTGCCTGCGCTGCTCTAAATATTAATCATTATTTCCTGGTTTTTTCTTCCTGGTGATTTTCTCTCTTTTGGCCGCAGGGACTGCCGTGCCGATGACGTCATTTCCTGTGTGTTATTTTTTAAAGTTTCACTTTCTGTTCAGAACACCGGCGGTTCGGAGCGAAAAGCGGCGTCATGGCCTTCAAATACCCCGCAGCCCGCAGAGACCTCAGCCGGGTGAGTTTGGACTCCGGTCCGGTCCGGTCCGGTTCGGTCCGGTCCGGGTGGAGAATGAAAGCAGTCAGGAAACAGCTGATTAATCAGTGATTATTGATTAATCAGTAATAATCAGTGATTATCGATCAGCCCGGAACCTCAGCCTCTGAGTTCAGGACCGACCCGGTGGGTTCGGGTCCATTAAACCTGAGATCCGCGTCTGACAAACTTTAAGGTTCGTCAGCAGAATTCTCCTCGCTGATTGGCTGCTGCTCCAGCAGGCAGACTGGACCGGAACCAGAACCGGTTCTGGTTCTAAATTCAGCTCAGCAAGAAAAAAAAGAAAGAAAAGGGTTTCAGTCAGATCCAACAGACGGGTCCTGGAGGACCATGGGTCCATGTCACCTCTGGTTCCGGTCCACAGTAAACATCATCATCGTCATCATCATCATCATCATCTACCAGCGCTCCGTTTCTATGAACATCTTAAATTAACTCAGATCCAAATCCAGCCTAAAGTTAAGAATCTTCATAAAAGCAGCTATGAATTCGTTAATCAACCAACTAATTAATGCATTAATGATTTTAATGAGTTTTGAAAAGATGGAGAAGCTGCGCTACAGCTGCAAAGGAGAGGAAGATGGACTTAAAGGGGAACACCGTTTTTTAACATTGGGCCCTTGATTTTAGTTATTAAATCATGTTCTACCGCGGATGACGTCATACACACTTTGTTTTAAAAGATAAATATAAAAATCTAACAGCGGATGTCTGGGGGACAGTGATTGGCCTCCATGTTCTGAATGCTGGCGTACCATAAAGAATAAATGATGAACAGTTTAGTTTGTGCCTTCAAGTCGTTGCCCATAGGAAGACGTTACTGGATATAACCTAACAGAATATCTTCAGAACGGCTCCAAATGACACTAAACTCATATGACTGATTAGAACATGATGGAATAACAGAAAATCAAGGATCCAATGTAAAAAAAACAAAAAACGCTGCTTTGGATGTTATCGTTCCAATAAATGGTCGTTATTAGCGGCTATCAGACCCATAGAATGGCTTCAGATTGTATCAGTAGGCTGTTCATCGAGTAAATCCTAATCCTTTTCCCCCGTGAATTAATTAATCTTTTTATGTAATCTGGAATTAATTTCAGTAGTTCTTCATGTAGGCCTACTGTAAATATAACGACATAAAAATAATATGATCCACATCTCGCTCATATGAAACAAACCAAAAACAAGTAATCTCATATCCTGTCACTGCCTCCTCTGGGGAGTTCATGGAGGGTGGAGGGTTGGGCTGTTAGCACAACCTCCATCTGTGGACGTCAGGCCCTCATACCATCCTCGTGGAGTCGGTTTCTTACCGTTAATGCAGAAACATGCACACTGGCAGCCTGGAGGTCATTTAGCAGGGCTCTGGCAGTGCTCCTCCTGTTCCTCCTTCACAAAGACAGAGGTAGAGGTCCAGCTGCTGGGTTGTCCTCCATGTCTCCGTGTCTCCTGGGGTCCTGGCCTGTCCGCTGGTAGCGCCTCCAGCCTCTGGACACTCCTCTGACAGACACAGCAAACCTTCTGGCCACAGCTGGCATTGATGTTCCATCCTGGATCAGCTGCACTACCTGAGGGTGGTTCGGAGTGTGAAGGCACCACCGCCATTCAAAGGGACCAAAACATCAGCCAGGAGGGACTGAGAAAGTCTGCAGTCCCACCTGCAGATCCACTCCTTTACTGAGTTAGCCTTTCTAATGGCCAATCAGTTCCACCTGAGCAGCAGATGGAACTGATTGGCAGTCAGTGTTGCTTCCAGTTTGATTTCAAAGACGTTTGATTTGATTAAAGTTTTATTGTGTTGTTTATTTTATCCCTTTATTATTTTAGCAGCTTAATTCAACAATTCCCTCTTAATGAACATGTGGATGAACTTTAAACCCATCCTCTTAAAGGTTAAAGTTGACTTTCTCTCTACCCAATGTGAAGTGTGCTCCACTCTTCATCCAATCAGCTGTCTGCTTCCTCCATCTCTGCTTCAGAGGTTCGTTTTTCTGATATCTGAGCTTCTTTTAGCTCTTAGCATTGTCTGACGCTCAGACCTTCACCCCTGACCCTGATGTTGGATACCAGGTTCTGGTTTGAGCACCAGCCTTCCAGCCCCCGGATCTCTGACGATGAAAGTGTTCACTCTATAGACGAGACGCAGGCCGGCGGCGGTGCAGGGAGTTCAGGCCTCCCTAAAGCTCCTTCTGAGGCGTCATTCAGTTGTGGTTAAATAAAGACTGATTCCTTATAACGCCGTGTGCGTGCTCTGGTCTGATGGCATCACTTGCTGATTGGAGTCGGTGCTTCAGAAGCTTCAACAATAGATCTGTGCATTCCAGAGCTGTCAGTTCTGCGGTTTATGAGCCAAATATTACATCTGCTGATGGCAGTTGATACTCGGTTCCAGAGAAATCAGAGTGAAAGAAATAGCTGAGAACAGGAATATCAAGCTTCAGTGCCAAACTCTACTGTTGTTTGTTGTGCAGGTGGATGAATACCACGGAACCAAGATCTGTGATCCTTACGCCTGGCTGGAGGACCCTGACAGCCCAGAAACCATGGTAACACTCGTCCTCCTGCAGGCGCGCTCCCTCTGTGACTCAGAAGCTTCACCCCGTCTCTGTTTCTGCTGCTCAGGCGTTTGTAGAGGAGCAGAACAAGGTGACCATGCCGTACCTGGAGGGCTGCGCCGTGAGGGCCAGGTTCCAGCAGCGCCTGACCGAGCTCTACGATTACCCCAAATACAGCTGCCCCTACAAACGAGGATCCAGGTACCCGACGGACTCCAGGCCAGAACCTCAGCTAGAACCTCAAGGCCTTAGATCTCTGGTTCTGGTCACAGTGGAGCGGCTAAGATTTCCATTACAGACCAAAACATTTAACCCTACTTTACTGCAGCAGAAGGAAACGATGTCTGACCATCAGGTCAGATCATCTGATTTACGCTAAAATGATGGAATGGATGGATGGACTTTCTGTATAAAAAAAAACAAACAAACAAACAAAGAAACACGAAGATAGAAAAACCTCTTTTTTTCTGCATAAAACCAATGTTTAGGACAGTAAAGCAAACATGTCAGAAATGGTCTTCCCCTGAAGGCCAGTAAAATAACCAGCTAACAGTTCTGTTACCATCACTAACAGTTCAGTTACCGTCATTAATGGTTCTGTTACCATCGCTTACAGTTCAGTTATCAACATTAACAGTCCTATTTCTATCTCTAAAGATTCTGTTGCAAACACTAATGGTTCTGTTACCATCGCTAACAGTTCTGTTACCAATGTTAATGGTTCTGTTACAGTGGCTAATGGTCCTGTTGCCATCGCTAACAGTTCTGTTACCAACGTTAACAGTCATGTTACCATTGCTAACCGTTCCGTTACCAACACTAATTGTTCAGTTACCATGGCTAACAGTTCTGTTACCAACGTTAATGGTTCTGTTACAGTGGCTAATGGTCCTGTTGCTATGGCTAACGGTTCTGTGACCAACGTTAACAGTTTTGTTACCAACACTAACCCTATTCCCCCCTCACGGTACTTTCCTTGCCTCTCTGCTCAGGTACTTCTACTTCCACAACAAAGGCCTCCAGAACCAGGACGTGCTGTATGTGCAGGACTCCCTTGATGCTCCAGCCTCTGTGTTCTTCGACCCAAACAAGCTGTCTGAAGACGGAACCGTGGCTCTTAAGAGTGAGTCCCGCTGCAGACGCTGTCCTGGAAGCGTCTCACCGCTTTGACCTCTGTCCCTGTCCTTCTCAGTGGGACGGCTGTCTGAGGAGTGTGAATACTTCGCTTACGGTCTGAGCAGCAGCGGCTCAGACTGGGTCACCCTGCGCTTCCTGAAACCTGAGGGGCTCACCGAGCTGCCGGACGTCCTGGAACGGGTCAAGTTCAGCTGCCTGGCCTGGACCCACGACGCTAAGGGCATCTTCTACAACTGCTACCCCCCCCAGGAAGGAAAGAGCGACGGTAATCCATCCGTCCCACTGCACAGATTCAGAGCCTAGAGCCGGGCGCTAGAACTAGTCGGTCCAACACGGACCGTCTAAATGGTTCTAACATGGGATATTATTATGATATTTTCTAATAGATAAAGAACGATAATGGGACCAACCAGGATCCAAGGTTCTGGACTAGTTTTGAAGCTCTTAAACCAGAAAGTGGACCCTTGAATCAGAATAATGAGCCCCTGTTCCTGCAGGCACAGAGACCACGTCCAACATTAACCAGAAGCTCTTCTATCACGTCATCGGAACCAAGCAGTCCGAGGACATCCTGGTCGCAGAGTTCCCGGATCATCCCAAATGGCACAGCTCCGTCACTGTGAGTCCAAGCCCGGGTTCCGCTATCTATCGGTCGGTAGCGGGAAGAGGTCTGTAGAATCTATTCTCTTTAGGTCTGAAGAACCCACTTGATTTTGGTTCCAGTCCCTGTTTAGGGCAAACATTCAGCAGAAACCTGAGATTCTGACCCAGATCAACCCGAACCAGCCAGAGCCTCCTTATGATTTATCAAGGTTCCATCAAGCATCTCCAAACCAGAGCAACGGGTCGGCACCACACCTCTGGTGGGTCGAGGTGTTTGGTTGTTTTGCGTTTAGTGACCAGTCAGCATCTGGCCCTAAGATTGACCCGGATTTCAAGGTTTTAAATGATCAGTTCTCCTCCTCAGAGCACCATTCAGCTTCTGGGTTCTGGGTTTGTTAATTCAGTTTACCATCAAAGGCTGCTCACCAGAACAATGACCCAGTAACATCTGGTTCTGGTTCCTATGGGCCCGCAGTAACATCTGGTTCTGGTTCCTCTGGGCCCGCAGTAACATCTGGTTCTGATTGTTGTCCTCCTGTCCACAGATCTCTGATGACGGACGCTACGC